>NW_026576714.1:0-73743 GCF_028641065.1 Leucoraja erinaceus | reverse complement strand
GAATAACCACAGACCTGTTTGACCAGTTTTACCTGGGTTCCTTCATGCCAGACAAATTAATTCTGCCTTCCTGTTGAGGGCAGTCAATCATACATTCCCTCTGGAATTCAGCTCTTTGGTCCAGGATTGAATCAAGGCTGCGATGAGGTATGGAGTCCAGTGGAACTGGCAAATACCAAACTGCCCATTAATGAGCAGGTTATTGGGGAGTAATTGCTACTTGATAGCACTGTTGACAACAGCTTTCATTGCTTTGTTCATGACTGAGAGTCGACTGTTTGAGCAATAATTAACTGGATTGTACAGACTTGCCTTTTGTAAATAGGGCACACATTGGATACTTTCCACATTGTCACATAGATTTCTATGTTGTAAAGGCACCATAATTGGTTGGCAATATGCAAAACGTGTTCTGGAGTACACGTCCTCGGAGCTAAACTGGGATGTTGCCTGCTCCCAAAGCCAGAGGTCTCAGCCATTCCTTGATATCCCGTGGAATAAATCTAACTGGGAGCCTTCTGCGATGGTGGTATCAGAGTTCTACCATCTACTCGGCACTCACATGCTTTTAGCACTCACATGCTCAGCCCCACTATCATTGAGAATGCCTTGGAGCCTCTTCAGCTGATAATTATGCACCACCTATCCAGCCTCCTCTTATAATTCATGTTTTAGGAGCAGAATAAGGCAAGTTGTCCCATCAAATCTACTGCTATTCAATCATGGCTGATCTATCCTGAACACCCTGATCAGCCATCCAAGGTGCTGAATATCCTCATAAATCTCCTCTACCTACCCACCAGTTTAATGACATCCTTCCTAATGCAGAGCAACCGGAAATGTACACGATGCTTTAAATGTGACATGACTAACGTCTTGTTCTTGATTAGTACGGGTGTCACGTGTTATGGGGAGAAGGCAGAGGAATGGGGTTATGGGGAGAAGGCAGGAGAATGGGCTTAGGAGGGAGAGATAGATCAGCCATGAATGAATGGCGGAGTAGACTTGACGGGCCGAATGGCCTAATTCTGCTCCTATCACTTATTACCTTAAGAACAACTCCCATTCTCAGTACATTGATCGATGTGTGTCAACCGATTGACCCAACTGCCCAATAGACCAACATCCTTCCTACGGCAGAGCGACCAGAAATGTTCACAGTAGTTTAAATGTTGCCTTACCTTGCACAGCTGTAACATGACATCCCAACTCCTGTGCTCAGTACACTGACAGAATCATAATCATACTTTATTAGCCAAGTATGTTCTGCAACATATGAGGAATTTGATTTGCCAGTCATACCAATAAAAAGTAACAAAACACAAAATACATTTTAACAGGAACATCCACCAGAGTGACTCCTTCACATTCCTCACTGTGATGGAAGGCGATAAAAAAGTTCAATCTCATCCCTTCTTTGTTCTCCCACGGTCGTGGGGCTCCTGGGAACATCAATCAAACAATCCAAATCTGTCCACGTGGACAGAACTCAAGGGTTTGAGCTACAGGGAGAGGTTGAGCAGGCTGGGACTCTATTCCTTGGAGAGCAGGAGATCGAGGGGTGATCTTGTAGAGGTGTATAAAATAATGCGATGAATAGTTCGGGTAGACGCACAGAGTCTCTTGCCCAGAGCAGGGGGATCGAGAAGCAGAGGGCGTAGGTTCAAGGTGAAGGGGAAAAGATTTAATAGGAATCTGAGGGGTGACCTTTTCACACAAAGGGTGGCGGGTGTATGAAACAAACTGCCAGAGGAGGTAGTTGGGGCAGAGTCTATCGCATTGTTAAAGAAGCGATTAGACAGGTACACGAATATGACGGTTTAGAGGGAAATGGACTAAACGCAGGCAAGTGGGACTAGAGTAGATGGGACAGTTGGGCCTGTTTCCATACTGTATGACTATAACCTCTCCCTGTAGCTAATGCCCCGCAATCCAGGAATCATTCTGGTAAACCTCAGCACTTTTTCCACATCCCTCTTGTAATGGTGTGAACAAAACTGCACACAGTACTTCAAATGCGGTTAATCAAAGTCCTATAAAACTGTATCATGACTTTCTGGACCCTTATACTCAATGTCTTGACCTATGCTTGTAAGCTTGCCTTCTTTCCCACTCTATCTACTTAAGTTGCCATTTCCAGGTAGTTATGAACTTGGACCCCATGATCCCTCAATGCCATTCATTGTATATTTCCCCTTACATTTGATCTCCAAATTGCAGCACCTCACACTTGTTCGTATTAAACTCCACCTGCCATTTCTCCATCCATTTCTGTAGCTAATCTATATTCCACTCGAGACCTTACGCCTTCCTCATACTCAAAACCCCAACAATCTTAGTGGCATCTGCAAACTTAATAACCAACCCGTCTACATTTACGTCCAGGTCATTTTCATATATCATCAACAGGAAGTTATGTTAACATTGTATAACATCTTGGGTCAGCTCCCGAATAAATGTCAGCATATCAGAAAACTATACATAAATAAAGATCTGATCTTGTGCTCTTCCCATTTGCAGGATTTTTCTATTTTGCGCCAAAATCGGTACACGATACAATTTTTCGCCACATTACTCACCTTTCTCCTGTGCTCAAGCGCAACAAGTTTTGTTCCGATCGATGGTTTAACGAGGTTAATTCCCGGGATGGCGGGACTGTCATATGTTAATAGAATGGAGTGGCTGGGCTTGTATACTCTAGAAACATAGTAAATAGGTGCAGGAGGAAGGAGGCCATTTGGCCCATCGAGCCAGCACCGCCATTCATTGTGATCATGGCTGATCGTCCCCTAACAATAACCCGTGCCGGCCTTCTCCCCATATCCCTTGACTCCACTAGCCCCTAATGCTCTATCTAACTCTCTCTTCAATCTATCCAGTGATTTGGCCTCCACTACCCTCTGTGGCAGGGAATTCCATAAATTCACAACTTTTTTCTTACCTCAGTCTTAAATGACCTCCCCTTTATTCTAAGAATCTCTGGAATTTAGAAAGAGAGGATCTTATTGAAATATATAAGATTATTAAGGGTTTGGACCCGCTAGATGCTGTCGGATACAGGGTGGCCGAGCAGATTGCGCGGAGTTTGAGTGACTCACACACACACAATGCAAACAGGTCCAATCACCAAGTCAACGGGATCTGAACCACAGCTAACAGTTAATGACCTGTGGACATTACAGACATTTTCATCCTCTCATTTCTGAGGTCTGAGGTTCCCACCTGCTTTAAAAGGGCATCAATAATACCCGTGCCCAAGAAGAGCAAGGTGACGTGCCTCAATGACTATCGACTATCGACCAGTGGCACTAACGTCTGTGGTGATGAAGTGCTTTGAGAGGTTGATTATGGTGCATATCAACTCCTACCTCGACAAGAATCTCGACCCACTGCAGTTCGCTTACCGCCACAACAGATCAACGGTGGATTCGATCTCACTGGCTCTCCACTCTACTCTGGACCACTTGGACAACAAAACCTCATATGTCAGGCTGTTATTCATTGACCACAGATCGGCATTTTATACCATCATCCCCTCCAAGCTCTCAGACCTGGGTCCCTGCACATCCCTCTGCAATTGGGTCCTCGACTTCCTCATCCACAGACCATGGTCTGTCCGTATTGATGGAAATGTGTCATTCTCGATAACAATCAGCACGGGAGCACCTCAAGGCTGCATGCTCAGCCCCCTGCTTTACTCACTCTATACTCATAACTGCGTAGCCGGACATAGTGCGAACTTTATTTCCCCCTTCAGGGGAAATATACTATCCACGCACCTCGGTCGTTCTACCCTCCAAATCAAGGACGGGAATGAGACCTACATCAGGGGCCTTTGGGCTTACCTGGTCTAGTTGTAGTGTATTCTTCTTAAGTATGGCTATCGGGGTGGGCATTTACTTGCCACTAGGTCACGTCGTGACTATCATACCAAGAGAGAATTATTTTCACTCACACCAACAAATTGTGTAGTAGAATCGGACCTGCCATGGCGGTCTTAATCACTGGTTGGAAAGCCTTGTTGAGCTTTAATTATCAATCACCTGTGCGAGCTATACATGGTGACGTCATGGTAATTCCACTCATTAAGAGACTGTGGAGGATTCTTCACCAAATTGCCGATATCAATTAAGTAATCAAATCTCTCGTTAACTGGGATGGGCTTCTTCATTCAGGTAAATGTCCAAACATAACATACATGTACGAACAACAATATGGTTTTAGAGCTAACAGAACAACTTCATTTGCAATTATTGAATTTATAGAAAAAATTACTAAGGCAATAGAAAATAAAGAGTATGCAGTAGGGATTTTTTTGGACTTAAAAAAAGCATTTGACACCGTAGACCACGAGTTATTAATAAAGAAACTACAAAGATATGGCATTAGAGGCATCGCACTATCATGGCTATCCAGCTACCTACAGAACCGGGAACAATATGTCGAAATACAAAATCATAAATCACAATTACTGCAGGTTACGTGTGGGTTGCCCTAGGGCTCAGTGTTAGGTTTATTATTCATTTTGTATATCAATAATATATGTGAAGTGTCAAAAACTCTTCACATATATTCTCTTCGCTGGTGATACTAACTTACTCTGCTGTGGAGAAAACTTGGAACAGCTCCTGGATAGTATGGAAAAGGAATTGAGCAGGATGAAGGTCTGGTTTGATGAAAATAAACTCACATTGAATTTAAGTCAAACAAAATTCATAATGTTTGGAAATCGATCAACCGAGAAAAAGATCATGATAAATGGCACAGAAATAGAAAGAGTATCTGAAATAAAATTTCTTGCAGTATTAATTGACAACAAATTAACTTGGAAACCTCACATAAATTATATTAAAGCCAAAATATCCAAATCATTTGCAATACTGAATAAAGCCAGAGACCTACTAAATCAAGCCTCCCTGTATATGTTGTACTGCTCCCTCATACTTCCATACATGATCTACTGTGTGGAGGTATGGAGGAACACATACAAAACGAATACACATCCAATCTTCATCCTCCAAAAAAGAGCAATACGAATTATACATAAAACCACCTACAGACAATCAACAAAACCATTATTTATCAGACTAAAAACATTAAAATTTCAAGATCTGACAGATTATAAAACTATCCAAATTATGTTCAAAGCAGCTAATCAGCAATTGCCTTGTAATATCCAGGGGTTGTTCCAATGGAGACAAAGCAAACACAACCTGAGAGGAACCTATATATTCGAAAAACCGGCAATTAGAACTAATGCAAAACTCGATTGTGTTACAGCAAACGGTGTTAGTCTCTGGAATAACTGCCATGATGAGCTGAAAAAATGTAAGACTCTATTCAAACTAAAAACACTCTTCAGAAACAAAAGATTGAATGGTTATGAGCTGGACCAGTGATTTTCTTTTCTGTTTGGTTATTTCTTGTTTGTGGACTGTTCAACAGATTTTGGGTCCATTTGTTCCCATTATTTTGTTTTTTCCATGAAAATGTATAGAAAATAAGAGGGGGTAGGACCAGAAAAGTTTTCGAACTTCTTCTTACCCCTTTTGAACATGAATGATATTATTTGTATTATTTGAGTTACTTATTTGTTTGTTTTCCTTTGTGTTTTTTTTTTTTTTATTGCTTACAAGTTTATTTGTGTTTGTATTGTTTAACGTTCAATAAATTAATAAAATAAAGTAAAGTAAAAGCATCGGAAAGTAGCAGGATTAGGAGTCACTAGCACGTGCAGCCTGTTTGGGGAATGAGGATACCAACAGAGCATCGATTTGCACAGCTAGTCGCTGCGGCTGCTGAAGGAAGCAACCAGACAAACTCAACTCAGAGTGAGTGCCAAGGCTTGGGCATCTATGTCAGGCGAGATTGTGATTCGTCGCAGTCAAAAAACGCTCCATCTCAAGGCACGTCTGGCAGCAGCTACTGATTCAGTGTTGCAAGTTCCTCCCACTCAAGGGATGGAGTGGTAGAGAGAGTGCTACAGGAGTATGCACATGTACCTGAAGCAACGCCTGATTCAGGGTTGCCATTCCTCTCACTGGGTTGAGCACAGTGATGGAGATGGTGCTAAAATACATGCCTGAGGCACACCAGGTTCATCGCATAAGTTCTCCTAATCGGATGTATAAAGGATGAAGATGGAGCCATATCTCTATCTATCTATCTATCTATCTATCTATCTATCTATCTATCTATCTATCTATCTATCTATCTATCTATCTATCTATCTATCTATCTATCTATCTATCTATCTATCTATCTATCTATCTATCTATCTATCTATCTATCTATCTATCTATCTATCTATCTATCTATCTATTAAAAAACTCTGGCCCCATCCGACCGACTGCCGACCGGCGCCCTTCCTGCCTTTCGATTCGTGCCCGATACTCGCAGATGTCCAATCGGAATGGATTCATTTGCATATACGGCTGCCGGCTGCATTTCTTCCTTTGATTCATTGCCACGCCCAATCCAGACGCTCAATCTCCGAGATATATTCCATTTCGGTAGAGATTTCGCTTTTCTTTCTAAGTATCCGCTCCTCATACAGTAATACTATAGTTGTTATTGGAGATTTCAACATGCAGGTAGACTGGGAAAATAGGTTGCTCCTGGACCCCAACAAGGGGACTTTGTAGAGTGCCTTTGTGATGGATTCTTAGACCAACTTGTATTGGAGCCAACCAGGGAGAAGGCAATTCTGGATTTAGTGTTATCTCATAACCAGATTTGATAAAAAAAAACTTGCGGTTAAGGAGCCATAAGGAGGTAGTGACCATAAAACGGTCTAGCCTAATCTACAATTGGAGAGGGAGAAGGGTAAATCGGAGGTGTCGGTGTTACAGTTGAACAAAGGGGACTATGGAGCCATGAGGGAGGAGCTGGCCAAGTTGACAAGATACCCTAGCAGGGATGACAGTGGAACAACAATGGCAGGTATTTCTGGGAATAATGCGAAAGGTGCAGGATCAGTTCATTCCAAAGATTTCAAGGGGAGTAAGAGGCGACTGTGGCTGACAAGGGACATCAGGGACAGTATAAAAATAAAAGAGAAGAAGTACAACGTAGCAAAGATGAGCGGGAAGCAAGAGGATTGGGTAATGTATGAAGAGCAACAGAAGATAACTAAAAAGGCTATACGGGGAGAAAAGATGAGGTACGAAGGTAATCTAACCAAGAATATAACGGAGGATAGTAAAAGCTTCTTTAGGTATGTGAAGAGGAAAAAATTATTTAAGATCAAAGTTGGACCCTTGAAGACTGGAAAAGGTGAATTTATTATGGGGATCAAGAAAATGGCAGACGAGTTGAACAGGTACTTTGGATCCGTCTTCACTAAGGAGGACACAAACAATCTTCCTGATGTACTAGTGGCCAGAGGATCTGGGGTGACGGAGGAACTGAAGGAAATCCACGTTAGGCAGGAAATGGTGCTGGGTAGACTGATGGGACTGAAGGGTGATAAATCCCCAGGGCCTGATGGTCTGCATCCCAGGGTACTTAAGGAAGTGGCTCTAGAAATTGTGGATGCATTGGTGATAATTTTCAAATGTTCTATAGATTCAGGATCAGTTCCTGTGGATTGGAGGGTAGCTAATGTGATCCCACTTTTTTAGAAAGGCGGGAGAGAGAAAATAGGGAATTATAGACCAGTTAGCCTGACATCGGTGTGGGGAAGATGCTGGAGTCAATAATCAAAGATGAAATAGCGGCACATTTGGATAGCAGTAACCGGATCGGTCCGAGTCAGCATGGATTTACGAAGGGGAAATCATGCTTGACTAATATTCTGGATTTTTTTGAGGATGTAACTCGGAAAATGGACAAGGGAGAGCCAGTGGATGTAGTGTACCTGGACTTTCAGAAAGCATTTGATAAGGTCCCACATAGGAGATTAGTGGGCAAAATTAGGGCACATGGTATTGGGGGTATAGTGCTAACATGGATAGAAAATTGGTTGGCAGTCAGGAAACAAAGTGTATGGATTAACGGGTCCCATTCAGAATGGCAGGCAGTGACTAGTGGGGTACTGCAAGGCTCGGTGCTGAGACCACAGCTATTTACAATATACATCAATGATGTAGATGGATTCAAAGTAACATTAGCAAATTTGCAGATGCAAAGCTGGGTGGTAGTGCAAATGGTGAGGTGGATGCTATGAGAACGCAGGGTGACTTGGACAGGTTGGGTGAGTGGGCAGATTCATGTCAGATGCAGTTTAATGCAGATAAATGTGAGGGTATCCACTTTGGTAGCATAAACAGGAAGGCAGATTACTATTTAAATGGTGTCACATTGGGAAAAGGGAGTGTACAATGGGATCTGGGGGGGTCCTTGTTCATCAGTCAATGAAAGTAAGCATGCAGGTACAGCAGGCAGTGAAGAAAGCAAATTGCATGTTGGCCTTTATAACAAGAGAAGTTGAGTACAGGAGCAAAGAGCTTCTTCTGCAGTTGTATAGGGCCCTAGTGAGACCACACCTGGAGGAGGAGCCATCTTGGGGAACGGTTGCTAACTAGCAGCCGTCCGTTTAATTCACTTTTTTTTTGTAGTTCTAGTGAGTCCTGTGTTTTGTTTGTGGGAGAAATAGACTTTTTAATGTGGGGGGAAGGGGGTAACTATATTTCTAGGTCCCTACCTGGTCGGTGAGGCAGCTTTTTCTCCGGGCTGCCCCATCGACCCGTCCTCGTGGCTTACCAGCGGGTGTGGAGCGCCGTTTCCTGGCGGGGACCGCCCAGCACCTCGGCTTCGGTGGCAGCACAGCGCTGGAGCACTATCGCGGAGCGGAGCGGGCGATGCCTTGCCTGGGTCGCCACGCTGGATCGATACGCTGGAGCTCCGGTGAGCTGTGACAGCCGAGATCAACACCTCCGGGCTGCGGGTCTGCGGAGCGGCGCCGACTTCAACATCGGGAGCCTGGGAGCTCCAAACCGGCGCGGCCTTGTCGGCTTCGGAAGCCGCGGTCTCCGGTAAGGAAGCGGCTGTTCCAGGAGGCCCAGCCGCTTAGAGGACTCTCCCGACGCCGGGGCAACAGCACCCGGCGAGAACGGCCAGGAACATCGGGCCTCCGTAGAGGCAATAGCAGAGGCCTCAATAGGCCTGACTTTGGGAGAACTGGGGATGGGGACTGGACATTGTGCCTTCCCCCACAGTGGTGACCATTGTGGGGGGATGATTTTTGTGTGTAAGTGATTATTTTAGTTTGTGCCCAAGTTGGCTGTCGGAAGGGAGAGTGTACGCTAGCGTGATTTAGCTGCCGCTGCTCTCTCTTCACATTGTGTTTTTGATTTTTTTGTCTTTGGATCGAATTCTGTCTTTAATTTGTGTATTGGTGATGTCTTTATTATTTATTTTACTCTGATTATATGTTTTTTACTCTTGTTAAATTCTGTAAGTTGTCCTTGAGACTTTTGAAAGGCGCCCCAAATAAAATGTATTATTATTATTATTACTGTGTGCAGTTTTGGTCCTCTAATTTGAGGAAGGACTTTCTTGCCTTTGAGGGAGAGCAGTGGATGAACGGTGAATCTAGTTGATGGACTTTTGGTGGAAGGGGTGGGGAAGTGGAAGTAACCGGTGCAGGATCAGCAAGGGTTCAGGGTAAGGGAGTGGGAGGGGAGATCCAAGGGGAGCGGGAGTTGGATGTGGGGGTGGGGGGGGGGGGGGGGGGGGGGGGGGGGGGGGGGGGGGGGGGGGGGGGGGGGGGGGGGGAGGGGGGGGGGGGGGGGGGGGGGGGGGGGGGGAGAGAAAAGATATGGGAGAAGGGAGATGTTTGTAGAAGTTACCTATCCCTCTCATTATTTTATACACCTCTATAAGGTCACAGATGTAAGCTACCCAAGTGGAATACGAGATGCTGTTTGTCCAGTTTGAGTGTGGCCTCACCCTCGCAATGGAGGAGGCCCAGGACAGAAAAGTCAGTATGGGAATGGAAGTTAAAGCGGTTGGCAACCTGGGAGATCCAGTAGACCTTGGTGGGCCGAGCACAAGTATTCGGTGAAATGGTTGCGAAGTCTACGATTGGTTTCACTGATATACAAGAGAGAACATTGGGAACATAGGAGTAGACGAGGTTAGAGGAGGTGGACGTGATCCTTTGTCTCACCTAGAAGGACTGTTGGGATCCATGGATGGAGTCAAGGGAGGAGGGAGAAGGACAGGTGTTACATTTTGGATGTCCTCGTCCGGAAAGCCCATCTTTTGAGCATGTGTGGTGGAGACTGGGAAATGGAGAATTGGGGATAACATCTTTGCAAGAGGCTGGGTGGGAGGAAGTACAGCCCAGTTAACCGGGAGTCAGTAGGTTTGCAGTAGATGATAGTCTGTCCCCTGTAATGGAGGCAGAGAGATCAAGTAAGAGGAAAGGGGTCAACGATAGTCCAGATGAATTTGAAGGCAGGGAAGAAGTTAGTGGTGAAGTTAATGAAGTTCATGAGTTCAGCACGGTAGCAGGGGGCAGCCCCGATGCAGTCATCGATATCATAGTGTCATAGAGAGGTACAGTGTGGAAACAGGCACTTCAGCCCAACTTGCCCACACCGGCCAACATGTTCCAGCTACACTAGTCCCACCTGCCTGTGTTTGGTCCATACCCCTCCAAACCCGTCCTATCCATGTACCTGTCTTGGATGTAGCGGAAAAAGAGTTACAGAAAAGGAGACCAAAATTACACACAGTATTCTAGGTGTGGTCTCTCCAGGGCCCTGTACAACTGCAGTAAGTACTCCTTGCTCCTAAACTCAAATCCTCTCATTATGAAGGCCAACATGCTATTAGCTTTCACAGCCTGATGTACCTGCATGCTTACTTTCACCATTCAGATGATAATCTGCCTTCCTGTTCTTGCCACCAAAGTGGATGACCTCACATTTAAGTAAGTAAGTAAGTTAGTTTATTGGCCAAGTATTCACATACAAGGAATTTGCCTTGGTGCTCTGCCCACAAGTAACAACATGACATACAGTGACAGTTACGAATGACTCAGAAAACACTAAACATTTATAATAATAAAACATTAATGATAAAACACCATTGATCAAGCAGGTGAACCAACAAAATACCAGATTATCCACATTATACGGCATCTGCCATGCATCTGACCACTCACCCAACCTATCCAAGTCACCCTGCCTTCAGTCCCAACAGTTTACCTGACACCATTTCCTGACTAATGGGGATTCGCTTCACTTCCTCCCTCCCAATAGAACCTCGGTCCTCTAGTGTTTCTGGGAGATTGTTTGTGTCCTCCTTAGTGAAGACAGAACCAAAGTACTTGTTTCACTGTTCTGCCATTTCCCTGTTTACCATTATGAATTCCTGTCTCTGATTGTAAGGGACCTACATTTGTCTTCACTCAGCTTTTCCTTTTTACATATCTAAAGAAGCTTTTACTGTCATTTTTTATATTCCCCACAAGCTTTCATGCCCTTTATTCCCCCTCTTAATAACCGCGTTGTCTTCTGTTGAATTTAAATTTCTCCGTTCCTGGTTTGCTGTTTCCTCTGGCCAATTTGTATGCCTCTTCCCTGGATTTACCACTATCCTTGATTTCTCTCATTAGCCACAGTTGAGCCTCCTTCCCCGTTAATTTTTTCCCCAAATTAGGGATAAACAATTTTTGGTGTTCATCCATCTAATCTTTAAATCATTGCCATTGCATCTCCACCGTCAATTTGCCAGTCCATCCTAACCAATTCCCGTCTCATACCTTCAAAGTCTCCTTTCTTGAAATTCTGGAACTTGTCTCTGAATTAACCGTGTCACTTTAGATTAGATTCCTTTATTGTCATTCAGACCTTTCGGTCTGAACGAAATTACGTGCCTGCAGTCATACATATAGTAATAAATAACAAAACACACAATAAACACAAATTAACATCCACCACAGTGAGTTCACCAGGCACCTCCTCACTGTGATGGAGGCAAAAGTCTTAAAGTCTCTGTCTCTTCTCTCCTTGTTCTCCCTCTGCGCTGAGGCAATCCAGGCTTCTGATGTTGTGACCCCGCCGGATGATGGTAAGTAAGTCCCGCGGCTCAACCGTGCTCCGAGAATGGGCCGGTTCAAGCTCCGTGGCCCGGGGTGGTCGAAGCTGCCGCCCTCCAGTCCAGCAGACGCAATTGTAGTTGCGGGAGCTCCGGAAAAACAGGTCACCAACCTGTGACCTGCGAGCTCCCGAACATGTCTTCCACTGGGCCCGCGGCCGAACCTCCGAAGTCGGGTCGCCACAGCCTCAGCTCCGAGTCGGGCCGCTGCCGAAAGCCGGAACGCCGCTTCAGCTCCGAGTCAGGCCGCCGCCGCCTCTCTACTCTTCATCCTAATGCACATTTCCACCATGTTATGGTCACTGTTGCCCAAGGAGCTTTGCACAAAGAGATCACTAACTAATCTTTCCTCATGAGAGTGGTGAATCTCTGGAATTCTCTGCCACAGAAGGTAGTTGAGGCCAGTTCATTGGCTATATTTAAGAGGGAGTTAGATGTGGCCCTTGTGGCTAAAAGGATCAGGGGGTATGGAGAGAAGGCAGGTACGGGATACTGAGTTGGATGATCAGCCATGATCATATTGAATGGCGGTGCAGGCTCGAAGGGCCGAATGGCCTACTCCTGCACCTAATTTCTATGTTTCTATGACACAATACCCAGTTTAGGATGGCCTGCGCTCCTGTCGGTTCCTCTACATATTGGCTTAAAAAACTATCCCGTATACATTCCAGGAAATCCTCCTCCTCAGCGCTGTTACCAATTTGGTTGGCCCAATCTATATGTAGATTAAAGTCACCCATAGAAAGACACAAAATGCTGAAGTAACTCAGCATCTCAGGAGAGAAGGAATGGGTGACGTTTCGGGTCGAGTCCCTTCTTCACTAATTTCCTGCTTGATCCTATCCCAAACTCCTGATCTCTTTGCTATCAGCAGTTCTCTTGCACCAGTGACGTGAATCATTTCCAGATTCACACCCAGTTCAACAACAACATTGCTGATGGTCTTGGCAATTGTGCATTCACAGTTAGAAATATCTTACAATTAGATGTCTCTCATGGCAAGTAGTCAATACTTGGACGAGGAAACATTTTTTCTCACAGAGTGGTGAGTGTGGAATCCTCTGCCTCAGAGGGCGGTGGAGGCAGGTTCTCTGAATGCTTTCAAGAGAGAGCTAGATAGGGCTCTTAAAAATAGCGGAGTCAGGTGATATGGGGAGAAGGAGGAACGGGGTACTGATTGGGGATAATCGGCCATGATCACATTGAATGGCGGTGCTGGCACGAAGGGCCAAATGGCCTGCTCCTGCACCTATTGTCTATTGTCTATTGTTGTGAAACTGGGTACAGAGGGAAAATAACCCATGATGTACATGCTCATAAAGCTTCCGTTTTTCAGTTTCAGATCAGGGCGCTGCCAGCAAGCTGAGGATTTACTGTTCAACAGAAAATGCCCTTAAGAAAGCGATGATGAGCAGCCTTAGTCAGACAGCATGGAAAGAGGCCCTTCAGCTCAACCAGTCCATGCTGACCAAAATGCCCCATCTGGTCTGGTTCCACCTGGACTAGTGCCCATATTCCTCCGAACATTTCCCTTGAATAACCACAGACCTGTTTTACCTGGGTTCCTTCATGCCAGACAAATTAATTCTGCCTTCCTGTTGAGGGCAGTCAATCATACATTCCCTCTGGAATTCAGCTCTTTGGTCCAGGATTGAATCAAGGCTGCGATGAGGTATGGAGTCCAGTGGAACTGGCAAATACCAAACTGCCCATTAATGAGCAGGTTATTGGGGAGTAATTGCTACTTGATAGCACTGTTGACAACAGCTTTCATTGCTTTGTTCATGACTGAGAGTCGACTGTTTGAGCAATAATTAACTGGATTGTACAGACTTGCCTTTTGTAAATAGGGCACACATTGGATACTTTCCACATTGTCACATAGATTTCTATGTTGTAAAGGCACCATAATTGGTTGGCAATATGCAAAACGTGTTCTGGAGTACACGTCATCAGGGCTAAACTGGGATGCTGCCTGCTCCCAAAGCCAGAGGTCTCAGCCATTCCTTGATATCCCGTGGAATGAATCTAACTGGGAGCCTTCTGCGATGGTGGTATCAGAGTTCTACCATCTACTCGGCACTCACATGCTTTTAGCACTCACATGCTCAGCCCCACTATCATTGAGAATGCCTTGGAGCCTCTTCAGCTGATAATTATCCACCACCTATCCAGCCTCCTTTTATAATTCATGTTTTAGGAGCAGATTAAGGCAAGTTGGCCCATCAAATCTACTGCTATTCAATCATGGCTGATCTATCCTGAACACCCTGATCAGCCATCCAAGGTGCTGAACATCCTCATAAATCTCCTCTACCTACCCACCAGTTTAATGACATCCTTCCTAATGCAGAGCAACCAGAAATGTACACGATGCTTTAAATGTGACATGACTAACGTCTTGTTCTTGATTAGTACGGGTGTCACGTGTTATGGGGAGAAGGCAGAGGAAAGGGGTTATGGGGAGAAGGCAGGAGAATGGGCTTAGGAGGGAGAGATAGATCAGCCATGAATGAATGGCGGAGTAGACTTGACGGGCCGAATGGCCTAATTCTGCTCCTATCACTTATGACCTTAAGAACAACTCCCATTCTCAGTACATTGATCGATATGTGTCAACCGATTGACCCAACTGCCCAATAGACCAACATCCTTCCTACGGCAGAGCGACCAGAAATGTTCACAGTAGTTCAAATGTTGCCTTCCCTTGCACAGCTGTAACATGACATCCCAACTCCTGTGCTCAGTACACTGACAGAATCATAATCATACTTTATTAGCCAAGTATGTTCTGCAACATATGAGGAATTTGATTTGCCAGTCATACCAATAAAAAGTAACAAAACACAAAATACATTTTAACAGGAACATCCACCAGAGTGACTCCTTCACATTCCTCACTGTGATGGAAGGCGATAAAAAAGTTCAATCTCATCCCTTCTTTGTTCTCCCGCGGTCGTGGGGCTCCTGGGAACATCAATCAAACAATTCAAATCTGTCCACATGGACAGAACTCAAGGGTTTGAGCTACAGGGAGAGGTTGAGCAGGCTGGGACTATTCCTTGGAGAGCAGGAGATCGAGGGGTGATCTTGTAGAGGTGTATAAAATAATGCGATGAATAGTTCGGGTAGACGCACAGAGTCTCTTGCCCAGAGCAGGGGGATCGAGGAGCAGAGGGCGTAGGTTCAAGGTGAAGGGGAAAAGATTTAATAGGAATCTGAGGGGTAACCTTTTCACACAAAGGGTGGCGGGTGTATGAAACGAACTGCCAGAGGAGGTAGTTGGGGCAGAGTCTATCGCATTGTTAAAGAAGCGATTAGACAGGTACACGAATATGACGGTTTAGAGGGAAATGGACTAAACGTAGGCAAGTGGGACTAGTGTAGATGGGACAGTTGGGCCTGTTTCCACACTGTATGATGCTATAACCACTCCCTGTAGCTATTGCCCCGCAATCCAGGAATCATTCTGGTAAACCTCAGCACTTTTTCTACATCCCTCTTGTAATGGTGTGAACAAAACTGCACACAGTACTTCAAATGCGGTTAATCAAAGTCCTATAAAACTGTATCATGACTTTCTGGACCCTTATACTCAATGTCTTGACCTATGCTTGTAAGCTTGCCTTCTTTCCCACTCTATCTACTTAAGTTGCCATTTCCAGGTAGTTATGAACTTGGACCCCATGATCCCTCAATGCCATTCATTGTATATTTCCCCTTACATTTGATCTCCAAATTGCAGCACCTCACACTTGTTCGTATTAAACTCCACCTGCCATTTCTCCATCCATTTCTGTAGCTAATCTATATTCCACTCGAGACCTTACGCCTTCCTCATACTCAAAACCCCAACAATCTTAGTGGCATCTGCAAACTTAATAACCAACCCGTCTACATTTACGTCCAGGTCATTTTCATATATCACCAACAGGAAGTTATGTTAACATTGTATAACATCTTGGGTCAGCTCCCGAATAAATGTCAGAATATCAGAAAACTATACATAAATAAAGATCTGATCTTGTGCTCTTCCCATTTGCAGGATTTTTCTATTTTGCGCCAAAATCGGTACACGATACAATTTTTCGCCACATTACTCACCTTTCTCCTGTGCTCAAGCGCAACAAGTTTTGTTCCGATCGATGGTTTAACGAGGTTAATTCCCGGGATGGCGGGACTGTCATATGTTAATAGAATGGAGTGGCTGGGCTTGTATACTCTAGAAACATAGTAAATAGGTGCAGGAGGAAGGAGGCCATTTGGCCCATCGAGCCAGCACCGCCATTCATTGTGATCATGGCTGATCGTCCCCTAACAATAACCCGTGCCGGCCTTCACCCAATATCCCTTGACTCCACTAGCCCCTAATGCTCTATCTAACTCTCTCTTAAATCTATCCAGTGATTTGGCCTCCACTACCCTCTGTGGCAGGGAATTCCATAAATTCACAACTTTTTTCTTACCTTTTTTTCTTGTCTTAAATGACCTCCCCTTTATTCTAAGAATCTCTGGAATTTAGAAAGAGAGGATCTTATTGAAATATATAAGATTATTAAGGGTTTGGACCCGCTAGATGCTGTCGGATACAGGGTGGCCGAGCAGATTGCGTGGAGTTTGAGTGACTCACACACACACAATGCAAACAGGTCCAATCACCAAGTCAACGGGATCTGAACCACAGCTAACAGTTAATGACCTGTGGGTATTACAGACATTTTCATCCTCTCATTTCTGAGGTCTGAGGTTCCCACCTGCTTTAAAAGGGCATCAATAATACGCGTGCCCAAGAAGAGCAAGGTGACGTGCCTCAATGACTATCGACTATCGACCAGTGGCACTAACGTCTGTAGTGATGAAGTGCTTTGAGAGGTTGATTATGGTGCATATCAACTCCTACCTCGACAAGAATCTCGACCCACTGCAGTTCGCTTACCGTCACAACAGATCAACGGTGGATTCGATCTCACTGGCTCTCCACTCTACTCTGGACCACTTGGACAACAAAACCTTATATGTCAGGCTGTTATTCATTGACCACAGATCGGCATTTTATACCATCATCCCCTCCAAGCTCTCAGACCTGGGTCCCTGCACATCCCTCTGCAATTGGGTCCTCGACTTCCTCATCCACAGACCATGGTCTGTCCGTATTGATGGAAATGTGTCATTCTCGATAACAATCAGCACGGGAGCACCTCAAGGCTGCATGCTCAGCCCGCTGCTTTACTCACTCTATACTCATAACTGCGTAGCCGGACATAGTGCGAACTTTATTTCCCCCTTCAGGGGAAATATACTATCCACGCACCTCGGTCGTTCTACCCTCCAAATCAAGGACGGGAATGAGACCTACATCAGGGGCCTTTGGGCTTACCTCAAGACCACCTATATCTACGCAGGTACGTGAGTCTGGGTTCCGTAGCATGGGTTGTGTGGTCTAGTTGTAGTGTATTCTTCTTAAGTATGGCTATCGGGGTGGGCGCGGGCACACCGCGACGCCCTGTGTCTCCCTTTCAAGGGAGATGCTAAAAATGCATTTCGTTGTCTCTGTACTGTACACTGACAATGACAATAAATTGAATCATTTCATCATCATCATTTCATTTACTTGCCACTAGGTCACGTCGTGACTATCATACCAAGAGAGAATTATTTTCACTCACACCAACAAATTGTGTAGTAGAATCAGATCTGCCATGGCGGTCTTAATCACTGGTTGGAAAGCCTTGTTGAGCTTTAATTATCAATCACCTGTGCGAGCTATACATGGTGACGTCATGGTAATTCCACTCATTAAGAGACTGTGGAGGATTCTTCCCCAAATTGCCGATATCAATTAAGTAATCAAATCTCTCGTTAACTGGGATGGGCTTCTTCATTCAGGTAAATGTCTTTGGCCATGACAAATAACTGGCAGGTTTGTGTCCAGCATTCTCCCACTATGTCTGATGTACGGGGGCCAGAGGCGCTCCAATCCTTCTCTGTCTACTGCGTTAGGAGACAAACATGTACTTTCAAATTACAGACCCATTTCATTGCTTCCACAGTTCTCCAAAATACTGGAAAAAATATTTTACACAAGACTGGACGAATTTATCACCAAACATAACATACTGTACGAACAACAATATGGTTTTAGAGCTAACAGAACAACTTCATTTGCAATTATTGAATTTATAGAAAAAATTACTAAGGCAATAGAAAATAAAGAGTATGCAGTAGGGATTTTTTTGGACTTAAAAAAAGCATTTGACACCGTAGACCACAAGTTATTAATAAATAAACTACAAAGATATGGCATTAGAGGCATCGCACTATCATGGCTATCCAGCTACCTACAGAACCGGGAACAATATGTCGAAATACAAAATCATAAATCACAATTACTGCAGGTTACGTGTGGGTTGCCCTAGGGCTCAGTGTTAGGTTTATTATTCATTTTGTATATCAATAATATATGTGAAGTGTCAAAAACTCTTCACATATATTCTCTTCGCTGGTGATACTAACTTACTCTACTGTGGAGAAAACTTGGAACAGCTCCTGGATAGCATGGAAAAGGAATTGAGCAGGATGAAGGTCTGGTTTGATGAAAATAAATTCACATTGAATTTAAGTCAAATAAAATTCATAATGTTTGGAAATCGATCAACCGAGAAAAAGATCATGATAGATGGCACAGAAATAGAAAGAGTATCTGAAATAAAATTTCTTGCAGTATTAATTGACAACAAATTAACTTGGAAACCTCACATAAATTATATTAAAGCCAAAATATCCAAATCATTTGCAATACTGAATAAAGCCAGAGACCTACTAAATCAAGCCTCCCTGTATATGTTGTACTGCTCCCTCATACTTCCATACATGATCTACTGTGTGGAGGTATGGAGGAACACATACAAAACAAATACACATCCAATCTTCATCCTCCAAAAAAGAGCAATACGAATTATACATAAAACCACCTACAGACAATCAACAAAACCATTATTTATCAGACTAAAAACATTAAAATTTCAAGATCTGACAGATTATAAAACTATCCAAATTATGTTCAAAGCAGCTAATCAGCAATTGCCTTGTAATATCCAGGGGTTGTTCCAATGGAGACAAAGCAAACACAACCTGAGAGGAACCTATATATTCGAAAAACCGGCAATTAGAACTAATGCAAAACTCGATTGTGTTACAGCAAACGGTGTTAGTCTCTGGAATAACTGCCATGATGAGCTGAAAAAATGTAAGACTCTATTCAAACTAAAAACACTCTTCAGAAACAAAAGATTGAATGGTTATGAGCTGGACCAGTGATTTTCTTTTCTGTTTGGTTATTTCTTGTTTGTGGACTGTTCAACAGATTTTGGGTCCATTTGTTCCCATTATTTTGTTTTTCCATGAAAATGTATAGAAAATAAGGGGGTAGGACCAGAAAAGTTTTCGAACTTCTTCTTACCCCTTTTGAACATGAACGATATTATTTGTATTATTTGAGTTACTTATTTGTTTGTTTTCCTTTGTGTTTTATTTTATTTTTTTATTGCTTACAAGTTTATTTGTGTTTGTATTTTTTAACGTTCAATAAATTAATAAAGTAAAGTAAAAGCATCGGAAAGTAGCAGGATTCGGAGTCACTAGCACGTGCAGCCTGTTTGGGGAATGAGGATACCAACAGAGCATCGATTTGCACAGCTAGTCCCTGCGGCTGCTGAAGGAAGCAACCAGACAAACTCAACTCAGAGTGAGTGCCAAGGCTTGGGCATCTATGTCAGGCGAGATTGTGATTCGTCGCAGTCAAAAAACGCTCCATCTCAAGGCACGTCTGGCGGCAGCTACTGATTCAGGGTTGCAAGTTCCTCCCACTCAAGGGATGGAGTGGTAGAGAGAGTGCTACAGGAGTATGCACATGTACCTGAAGCAACGCCTGATTCAGGGTTGCCATTCCTCCCACTGGGTTGAGCACAGTGATGGAGATGGTGCTAAAATACATGCCTGAGGCACACCAGGTTCACCGTATAAGTTCTCCTAATCGGATGTATAAAGGATGAAGATGGAGCCATATCTCTATCTATCTATCTATCTATCTATCTATCTATCTATCTATCTATCTATCTATCTATCTATCTATCTATCTATCTATCTATCTATCTATCTATCTATCTATCTATCTAACTGTGTGGCTGCCGCCTGCCGTCCGGCGTCCGGCTGCCTTTCTGCCTTTTGATTCGTTGACGGCTGCTCCTTCCTATCAGATTCTAACACACTTCAAAACAAAGTTGCAAGACAGGAACACTCTGAACTTTTCATTGCTGCAGCAGGCAGGGAGGTGCAATTGGACTTTTTTTTTAATCCACTGCTGAGGGAGGCAGTGGAGTGCTGGAATCTTACATTTGGGAACGGCTTCAGTTCCGTTGGAGGAGATGGGTGCATGGTGGAATATTGCCTTTGCAGGAACCCCAGCCCATGGTGAACGTTCCATCGTGTGATGTCACAATGCCCAATGTTCAAAGACATTCGGGAGAATGTCATAGAGGGAGTACAGAGAAGGTTCACCAGACTGATTCCTGGGATGTCAGGACTATCATATGAATAAAGAATGGATAGACTCGGCTTGTACTCGTTAGATTTTAGAAGATTGGGGGGGGATCTTATAGAAACTCCTGACTACATTTCGTTGTGTTTATGTACACATTTTTAATCAAATCTTTCCCCCCCCCCCAATATTTAAAAAAAAAACTGGCATCTCACCCATAGAATCAGTCCCAGACTCGACTTGTACTCACTAGATTTTAGAAGATTGAGGGGGTATCTTATAGAAACTTACAAAATTCTTAAGGGGTTGGACAGGCTAGATGCAGGAAGATTGTTCCAGATGTTGGGGAAGTCCAGAACAAGGGGTCACAGTTTAAGGATAAGGGGTAAATCTTTTAGGACAGAGATGAAATATTTTTCACACAGAGAGTGGTGAATCTCTGGAATTCACTGGCACAGAAGGTAGTTGAGGCCAGTTCATTGGCTATATTTAAGAGGGAGTTAGATGTGGCCCCTGTGGCTAAAGGGATCAGGGGGTATGGAGAGAAGGCAGGTACATGATACTGAGTTGGATGATCAGCCATGATCATATTGAATGGTGGTGCAGGCTCGAAGGGACAAATGGCCTACTCCTGCACTTAATTTCTATGTTTCCCTCTCCTCACCCCGCTCCCTCTCCCACCCATCCCTCTCTCCCTCACCCCCCTTCCCTCTCTACCCCACCCCCTTCCCTCTCTCCTCCTGCCCCCTTCCCCTACCCCTCTTCCACCACTCTCTCTACCCCTCCCTCCCCACTCTACCACTTCTCTCCCCTTACCCCACCCCTCTCCCTCCCCCACCCCTCTCTCTTTCCCCTCCCTGTCCCACCCCTTCCCCAACCCCTCTGTCCCTCTTCCACCACTCCCGCCACCCCTCTCCCTCCCCACTCTTCCACTTCTCTCCCCTTCTCCCTCTCCTCACCCCTCTCCCATCCCTCTCTCCCCCACCCCCTTCCCCTCTGTCCCTCTTCCCCCGCCCTCCTACCCCTCCCTCTCCCACTTCTCTCCCCTTACCCCACACCTCTCCCTCCTCCACCCCCGTCTCCCCTCCCTTCCCCTCTCTCCCCACCCCTTCCCCTACCACTCTGTCCCTCTTCCACCACTCCCCCTGTCCCTCGTCCACCCACTCCTGCTACCCCTCTCCCCCCTCCCCCCCCTCCCCACTTTTCCACTTCTCTCCCCCCCCCCTTCCCACTCTTTCCCCCTCTCTCCCCCCACCCCTCTCCCCCTCCCATCCCACTCTCCTCCTCCCTCCACACTC
This sequence comes from Leucoraja erinaceus, assembly GCF_028641065.1. Taxonomy (NCBI): domain Eukaryota; kingdom Metazoa; phylum Chordata; class Chondrichthyes; order Rajiformes; family Rajidae; genus Leucoraja; species Leucoraja erinaceus. The sequence goes on along the minus strand of NW_026576714.1, from coordinate 51,861 downwards.
TTCCCCCTCTTCCTCCTCATTCCCTTACCGTGCACAGTCTCTGTCTTTAAGAAGGAACTACAGATGCTGGAAAATCGAAGGTAGACATAAAAAAAGCTGGATAAACTCAGCGGGTGCGGCAGCATCTATGGAGCGAAGGGAAAGGTCAACGTTTTGGGCCGAAACCCGGAAGAAAGGTTTCGGCCAAAAAAGTTGCCCTTTTCCTTCGGTCCATAAATGCTGCTGCACCCGCTGAGTTTATCCAGCTTTTTTGTTGTTGCCTCTCTCTCTCTCTCTGCCCTTCTCTCTTCACAGCCCGTGGCTCGACTCATACACGCCCGCTCCAACTCCTCCCCCCTCCCCCTCTTCCTCTCCACCCTCCTCCTCCCCTTCCTCACAAAATATTTTGTATGACTGTTTGTGGAGGCGGCCACGCGCTCTCCATTCAAGAAGACGCTCATCTGTTTGTGGATGCGCGTGCTTAGTGTGTGACCAAAGATCTTATAGCGGAGCTCTCCGCTATAAGATCTTTGTGTGTGACGACACACGTTTCCCCCCCCCCCCCCCCTCTTTGGTGCATGAGGCGCGCGCAGCATCTGAACGCTCAGCGATTATTCGAATTCTTCACTAACCGTCATTCTGACTGCTTGTGACGAGAAAAGTCCTGAATTGCATTTGTCTAACGATAATAATCAGCTTTATTTTTATTGGATTGAATTTATTTGTTTCTCATTTACCTGATCATTATAAATCTTAAAGAGTGCATTTTATTTAAAAGATTTTTTTTAAATTAACATTTGATTGCATTTCATTGTTAATTTCTTTATTTTTATTACATTGAATTTTCTCATTTAACTGTTCATTATAAATCTTCAAGAGTGCATTTCATTTTTAACATTAACATTTTATTGTTAAATTCTTTATTTGTTTTTCATTGAATTGAATTATTTCCGACTTAACATTACTTTTTAACACTAATAATTTCAACTACCCCCCCTCCCTCTCTCCCCCCCCCTTCCTCTCCCCCTCCTGTCAAAAAACTTTTTTCTAATGTTAAATTTTCCCCGTTTGTTACATCTTTACCATTCTGACATTTCTAAATTCTTAACGATTGTCTTTGTTAACGAAAATCATTGTTATTTCACTTTGTCATCGTTGACTTTTTTTGTTTTGTTTTTAAAGATGTGGGGGAGGGTGCTTAGTGTCTGTCACGGTTTGTGAAGATGCTCTGATCTGTTTGTGGGGGCGCGTGCTTAGTGAAGAGTGCATTTCATTAAAAAAATAAATTTTTTTACATTAACATTTAATTTTACTTCGGAGTCACGTGAGTGACTTCGTGAAGAAGCCCGCTCAGGGCGCAGGTGCGGCATTACGCCAGCAAGTGCAACAGCGGCGGCAGCTGGAGTCAGGCTCTCCAGCTGCACTTTAAAAACGCACCATCAGGTAAGTGAACGGTGCGTTGGGAAACCACTTCAGGAGAAGGTGCTCGCCCAAGTGCTTGAGGAGCACACAGCCCCGGACAATTGTGAGGCTCTCAAAGTCAAGAGCCTCAATCCTCAAATATGGGGCAATGTGGGGGGACCAATTCGGACACGGGAGGTCAAACTGCAGCGCATACTTCGCCTCCTCACGGCGGTTATAACAGCCTATGCGCGGGGTGTCGAGACCGAAGAGATGACCACTCACCAACAAGATGTCCTTGCACTAATGTGCACAACACAATACGAGCTAAATAATCTAAGAAGAGAGAACATCAAGCCGGCCCTCAATCCTAAATTTGCAGGGTTATGCAAAACTCCATCAGTAGAGACCGACTCATTCTTATTTGGGAAGGACTTGAACAAACAGCTAAAAGAGATGGAGGAGGCGTCCAAGACCTTTAGCCTCATGAGGGCACCACCGGCGACGAACATACCAAAGCTTTTCATTCCACCCAGGCGGCAGCACACCACTGTATCTACCAGTCGGCGTCCCGAATATGCGACTGGTCAAAGCTTGGGGCCGCACTATCCCCAGAGACCTTTTTTAGGTCAGGGCCCGCAGCGGACCCCCTGGAAAATGCGCCTCCCCCCAACATCGCCAGCACGTCGACAGGGAAGAACATTGAAAAAGAAAAAACCACAACCCCGCCAATAACCATGGAGGTAGGTGGATCTGGTTCCTACCCGCATATCGAGAATAAGGGTGACTTACTAACAGGGAAAAGGTTACACTTGTTCAAAGAAGCATGGGGAAGGATCACTGATGATAAATATATACTTAATAGTATTCGAGGGTATAAAATAGAATTTATCTCAAATATACCGCCAGTTCAACATGTGCCCGAGAGGGCATTTGTACTCTCCAACAAGGAACAACAGGAGGGACAAGCTGAACTGGTGAGGCTTATAAACAAAGGGGTCATAGAAAAAACTAGTCATGAGCCCTTGGAATTTGTTTCCAACATATTTACTAAAAGTAAAAAGGATGGTGGATGTCGCATCATCATTGACTTAACATCCCTGAATGAATTTGTTAAGTATATACATTTCAAAATGGAAACATTTGTGACTGCTAGACAACTGATTTCCAAAGGATACTATATGGCCAGCATTGATCTCAAAGATGCTTACTATCTAGTACCTATACATAAGGATTATAGCAGATATCTTAAATTTATCTGGATGGGGGAGCTTTGGCAGTATAAAGCACTGCCTAATGGGCTTACTTCAGCTCCAAGACTATTCACAAAAATATTAAAACCAGCCATGGCAACGTTAAGAAAACTAAACCATATAGTCATGGCATATTTGGACGACATCCTCATAGTTGGGAAAACTATGGAATTGGCTGTAGCAGCAGTATCAGCTACTAAACAGCTCCTAGAGACTCTAGACTTTGTCTTACATCCAGATAAATCCAAGTTAAATCCATCCACAATTATGGACTATCTGGGTTTCACAATTAACTCAGTCCAAATGACTATTACCCTGCCAAGGGGAAAGATGATTGCATTGATACAATCATGTAATAACTTAAAGATAAAGAAAAGACCAACTATTCGACAAGTGGCAGCAGTAATTGGCAAAATGGTAGCAGCATTCCCAGCTATCCAATTTGGACCTTTGCACTATCAAAATTTACAAAGAGCAAAGATAAAGGCACTAAAACAACACAAAGGTCATTATGACCGGGTCATGACGTTACCCCCTGAAGCGATATCAGAGCTACAGTGGTGGATACAAAATATTTGGCACAGTTATAGTCCTATTGTTATTACTAATGCTACTTTAGTACTCCAAACAGATGCTAGTGCTCAAGGCTGGGGAGCAACTAACTCCATATCCAGCACAGGTGGTAGATGGACTAACTTAGAATCATCATTACTATCTACACTGGGCATTAATTCTTTGGAAATGTTGGGCGCCTTTTATGGTTTGAAAGCATATGCATCCAATATGCATCACTTGCATGTTAGATTACAAATAGATAATACAACGGTGGTGGCTTATATTAACCATATGGGCGGCATAAAATCTTTATCATGCGACAAATTGGTCAATACGATTTGGCAATGGTGTGTCGAAAGACATATTTGGCTTTCAGCTACCTATCTACCAGGTAAGCTAAACACAGTGGCGGACACCAGGTCACGTAAATTCAATGACAACATCGAATGGATGTTAAATCCTAAAACATTCGCTAAAATTGTAAAGCAATATGGGAAGCCAGATATAGATTTATTTGCATCAAGACTGAATCACCAACTACCTATCTATGTCGCGTGGGAACCAGATCCGGAGGCAGCAGCGGTAGATGCATTCACGCTGGATTGGGGAAAGTTTGTTTTCTATGCCTTTCCTCCCTTCTGCCTCATCAGTCGGGTACTTCGAAAAATCCAGATGGATTCAGCATCTGGAATTTTGGTAGTGCCCGACTGGCCTACACAGCCATGGTTCCCAATACTCCATGACATGGTGGTGGAAGCACCTATGGTGTTCCCCAGTCATCCAGGGTTACTGACTCACCCAGTATCAGGCTTCAGCCACCCATGCCACCAAGACATGAATCTCCTGGGTTGCAGATTCTAGACCGACCTTACCTGGACCTGGGGTTATCGCAACAAACCATCACCACCATGTCAGCATCCCTGAGAACATCTACAAAGAGGCAGTACCTAACCAACATCAGGAAATGGGAAACGTACTGCCAGAAAACGGGGACTGCTTACAAAACAGCCACAGTAGCGAATGTTCTGGAGTTCCTGGCCGATTTACATCATCGTGAAGATATGAGCTACAGTGCCATCAACACGGCACGTAGTGCACTCTCTAACTACCTCAAACCTGCAGGACATCAGCCCATGGGATCCCATCCGCTGGTGGTCAAACTAATGTGGGGCATATTTAACAGCAAGCCCCCCAACCCTAGATATACACAAATTTGGGATGTCAGTATTGTACTCGCATACCTTCGGGACAGACCACCAGCAAGATCTCTCAGTTTAGAGCAATTGACTTTAAAAACGCTCATGCTGATGGCGCTAGTATCTGCTCAGAGGGTCCAGTCCTTACACAAACTACGACTGGACAGCATGGAAACAACGTCAGATCAGATAACCTTCACAGTACAAGGTCTGATAAAGCAGTCCAGGCCAGGAACATCCAACACGCTAGTGGCATTCCGGGCTTACCCACCAGAGCCACGATTGTGTGTGGTGACCCACATAAACATTTACATTGACACAACCCATAATATCCGAGGAAGTGAGAGAGCCTTATGGGTCAGCCACAGAAAGCCACATGGCAGGGTAACAAGCCAAACCATTTCAAGATGGTTAAAACAGGTATTGGAAGCTGCTGGGATAAACATTAATATATTTAAATCTCATTCCACCAGGGCAGCATCCACATCATCGGCAGCAAGGATGGATGTGCCTATTGACATTATCCTCAACAAAGCAGGATGGTCAAGGGAATCCACATTCCGAACATTTTATCATAAGCCGTTGGTGAAACCTGACGTATTTGCAGCCAGAATTTTAGAAACTGCAAATATTTAATTTAAAGCCCGGGGGAGCTATTTTCTTTTGTTGTTGTTAATAAATACCGTTTTGTTTTCAAAACAGATTCATTGGTTGATTACAATAACACTTCCTTCCTCAAGAGCTTTCGGTAGTGATTGAGTAAAACTGTTACACGGTTTGAAATCACAGAGCTTTGAAATCTTCACGAAGTCACTCACGTGACTCCGAAGTAAAATAGTAAGATTAAACGAGAACTTACCAGTTTGAAGTTTGATCTGTATTTTATGAGGAGTTACGATGAGGGATTACGTGCCCTCCGCTCCCACCCTCATTACATGGATCAAACTGATAATTGATGTCTCTTTATTCTTTACTATGTTACTTCAAATACGTGTCTGTCTGTGATTCCACACCGCTGCTTGGAAGCATGCCGCACCTGCGCCCTCAGCGGGCTTCTTCACGTAATCCCTCATCGTAACTCCTCATAAAATACAGATCAAACTTCAAACTGGTAAGTTCTCGTTTAATCTTACTATTACATTTCATTGTTAAATTCTTTATTTGTTTTTCATTGAATTGATTTATTTCTCACTTAATATTACTACTTTTTAACACAAACTTTTAATTTCAAATACCGTTTTAAAAACAATAAATTTGCTGTCTTTTCATTGACAAGTTAGATTCAAAATGATTGTTTTTTCACTTTGTCATCGTTGACTTTATTTGTTTTTTTTTAAAAAGATAGTTTAAAATAAACTTTTTTTTAACGTTAAATTTTCCCCATTTGTTACATCTTTAACATTTTGAAATTTCTAAATTCTTAACTGTCTTTAATTCTTAAAGACAACATTTCATTTCAAAAACAGCATTTTTTGATTTTTGATTGACGTTTAAATACCATTTTTTAAAAATAAATTTTCTGTCTTTTCATTGACAGCTTAGATTCTAAATCATTGCTTTTTCACTTTGTCAACGTTTAATTTTTTTGATTATTTAAAAATATAGTTTAAAAAAAAACTGTTTTCTAACATTAAATTTTCCCCATTTGTTACATCTTTACAATTTTGAAATTTCTAAATTCTTAACGATTGTCTTTAATTCTTAAAGACAACATTTCATTTCATAGACAGCATTTCTTTGATTTTTAATTGACGTTTAAATTGACAACACATTTAAAAAAACATTTCATTGTAATTGACAACAGGTTTCATTATGATTGATTTCATTCTAGAGGAAAGGCTCCATTTTCAAGAAATTGATCTGTTTTCGTTGACAACTGAGATTTCAAAACACTTTCTTTGTGATTTATTTAATTTGATCTGAAAGCTACCATTTTGAATAAATTCATCAGTCATCATTGATAACTGAGAGTGTGTTTGGACTTTTTTTAATTCGGAAAAATTCCATTTTGAACAACTTAATCCAGTCTTCATTGCCAACTGAGATTCTGTTTTCAAATCATGCCAAGAGGAAGGAATAAACATACAGGGCGGTCATGTGATGAGAAAATGAGACATCGAGAAGTAATGAGGAGGAGAAAAAAACAACTGACTCAGCAAGAAAGAACACAACATCTTCGAGGTAATCCAGAGATAAACAAGGAGCGAATGGCACAACAGACACAGCCAGAAACATCTCAGTGTCTCCAAGATAGTCAGGGTACACAGCGGGAGAGAAGTGCACATGAGATGAACCAGGAGAGAAGGGCACAAGAGACACAGCCTGAAACATCTCAGTGTCTACAAGATAGTTAGGGGAGACAGCAGGAGAGAAGTGCACATGAGATGCAGCAAAAAGCAACTCAACGTCTCAGAGAAAAACGAGAGAGAGAGAGCGCAAATGAAAGGCTGAAAAGACGCATCAAGAAAGAACTCAACGTCTCAGTGATAAATGAGAGACGGAGGATGAGAGAAAGGATAAAGAGACGCAGCCAGAAAGAACTCAAAATTTCAGAAATAAACGAGAGAGGGAGCAGGAGAGAAGGACTCGAGAGACAGAGCCAGAAAGAAGTCAACATCTCAGAAATAAACGAGAGAGGGAGCAGGAGAGAAGAACTTAAGAGACAGAGCCAGAAATAAGTCAATGTCTCAGAAATTAAAACTCTGTGGCTGCCACCTGCCGTCCGTCCGGCTGCCTTTCTGCCTTTTGATTCGTTCCATCGTGTGATGTCACAATGCCCAATACTCACAGATGTCCAATCGGAATGGATCCATTTACATGGACGGCTGCCGGCCGCATTTCTTCCTTTGATTCACTGCAACTCCGAAACCAGACCCAGAATTGCCGACATCTTTTCCATTTCGGTAGAGATTTCACTTTTCTTTCTAAGTATCCGCTCCTCATTGCATTTCGTCATGTTTAAGTACATGTTTTTAATCAAATCCTTCTCCCCCCCCCCCCCCCCCCATATTTCAAAAATAAACTGGATTCTCACCCATAGAAGCAGCACCAGCCCCAGCCCCTGGTGAACGTTCCATCGTGTGATGTCACAATGCCCGATGCTCACATATGTCTAATCGGATTGGACTCATTTACATATGCCTTTGCAGGAGCACAAGCACTTGGTGAATGTTACATCGTGTGATGTCACAATGCCCAATGCTCAAAGGCATTGTTGCCATAGAGGGAGTACAGAGAAGGTTCACCAGACTGATTCCTGGGATGTCAGGACTTTCATATGAATAAAGACTGGATAGACTCGGCTTGTACTCACTAGATTTTAGAAGATTAAGGCGGATCTTATAGAAACGTACAAAATTCTTAAGGGGTTGGACAGGCTAGATGCAGGAAGATTGTTCCAGATGTTGGGGAAGTCCAGAACAAGGGGTCACAGTTTAAAGATAAGGGGGAAATCCTTTACGACCGAGATGAGAAATACATTTTTCACACAAAGAGTGGTGAATCTCTGGAATTCTCTGCCACAGTAGGTAGTTGAGGCCAGTTCATTGGCTATATTTAAGAGGGAGTTAGATGTGGCCCTTGTGTCTAAAGGGATCAGGGGGTATGGAGAGAAGGCAGGTACAGGATACTGAGTTGGATGATCAGCCATGATCACATTGAATGGTGGTGCAGGCTCGAAGGACCAAATGGCCTACTCCTGCACTTAATTTCGATGTTTCTGTTTGCCTCTCCTCTCCTCACCTCTCTCCCTCTCCCACCCATCCCTCTCTCCCCCACCCCACTTCCCTCTCTACCCCACCCCCCCCCTCCCTCTTTCCCCGCCCCCTCCCCCCTACCCCTCTGTCCCTCTTCCACCACTCCCCCTACCCCTCCCCTCCCCACTCTTCCACTTTTCTCCCCTCTCCCTCCCCACCCCTCTCCCCCCCCCACCCCTCTCTCTTCCCATCCCTTCCCTTCTGTCCCCCACCCCTTCCCCTACCCCTCTGTCCCTCTTCCACCACTCCCCCATCCCTCTTCCATCACTCCCCCTACCCCTCTCCTCCTTCCTCCTCCCTCCCCACTCTTCCACTTCTCTCCCCCTTCTCTCCTTCCCCCTCTCCCTCTCCTCGCCCCCCCCTCCCTCTCCCATCCCTCTCTCCCCAGCCCTCTTCCCTCTCTACCCCCCACCCCCTCTCTCACCCCCTACCCCGCTCTCCTTTCCCTCCCAAATCTGTCCCGTTTCCTCCTCCTCCTCTCCCCTCCCTCCCCTCTTCTCACCCCCCCTTCCCCCACCTGTGTGTTTGGGGGTGGTTAATGTGAGTGTAATGCCGCAGCACCCCCCTCCCCAAACGCCGTTGGGGAAACAGACCCAACAGGTCTGCAGTTGGTCTAGTATATTATAAGACCATGGGAGATGGAGTCGCAAAACATGGTGTGTACAGAGGCATGCACAGACAAGTTGAGGAGACAGATGGTGACAACGGATTCAGGTGAAATTACTTCCACTCTAAGAGTGCCTAAGGTTAGTATGGATTGACTCCAAACAGGAATGGTGGCTCAGGAACGGAATATGACTGTGCCGGGGTCCCATGTTTAATGCATAATGCACGATGGTAGCATGAGAGAAAATGGTGCTTTGCCTCTACAATTGCTGCTCGGTTGGTGATGGACTATCCGCTACAAGAGAAGTTGGCCAGCAGCATCAGCGATCTAATGGGAATGATAACATGGACTGAGTCTGCAAATGAAATTTCGCTAAAAGTACAGTAAGGTAAGGGACCTGGAGTTAGAGACGCTGGTAAGTAGGTCTCGTTATATACCTCCATGAGTCATTACAGTGGACGAACAGTATTCAGCATTGCTCCACATATTTTTCGTCAGCAAATCTTCAGTTATATTACAAACTGATACGAGGGCTTAAGATGAGAAATTACTAATACCATCTCTACTCATGGAGGTGATGGGATTTGCATGAATTACCCGTTCTTCAGTTCTATGGTATCGACTACCTTTAAACACTAGGTGCATGCTATGGGTTAAGGGTTGTGCGAATAGGCATAATCAGCATGTTCAAGTCCAAGTTCGTACGCTTTGGTGGTGTCAAAGTTTAATCACTTGGGTGCAATCAAGTCTAAGTAGCCAGGGATGGTTTACCTAACCTCTTTTGGCACGAGAGTAGCATCATGTTAAATCTATGTCAAAACAGAATGGATGATGGATCACTAGTATTTTAATGACTTGATGACTTATGGAACACTAAGATCGAGATGTTGCATCCGGGCTCAATCACCAGTAGAAATATAATTTATATATATAGGTGGCATGGCAGTGGTGATAGATGCACTCTCGCTACTCTGGGGAGGTTTGTCTTCCTCTATTTTGTCTTGTTGGTCGGGTCTTGCAAATATTCAGTAAATCCACTTCAGGGGCATTTTTGTAGTGAGGTCCTATGTAGCCATGGTTCCCACTGATGTTGGGAATCATATAAGAACCTTATATAATTAATTCTAACATAGCCCATGACTCAGGAAACCAACCATGCACGATAATCAATTCGTTGACATATATATGGCACGGATAACTGACAACTGGGAGTTGAATTTTCGAATGGGTCTTTGACATAATTAGTTATAGTACTATTACAGTTATAATGGGTGACTTCAATCTACATATAGATTGGGTGAATCAAATTGGCAGGGGTGCTGAGGAAGAGGATTTCTTGGAATGTATGCGGGATAGTTATCTAAATCAACATGTAGAGGAACCAACGAGAGAGCAGGCTATTTTAGACTGGGTATTGAGTAATGAGGAAGGGTTAGTTAGCAGTCTTGTTGTACGTGCCCCCTTGGGCAAGAGTGACCATAATATGGTTGAGTTCTTCATTAGGATGGAGAGTGACATTGTTAATTCAGAAACAATGGTTCTGAACTTAAAGAAAGGTAACTTTGAGGGTATGAGACGTGAATTGGCCAAGATTGACTGGCAATTAATTCTAAAAGGGTTGACGGTGGATATGCAATGGAAGACATTTAAAGACTGCATGGATGAACTACAAAAATTGTTCATCCCAGTTTGGCAAATGAATAAATCAGGGAAGGTAGTGCATCCGTGGATAACAAGGGAAATCAGGGATAGTATCAAAGCAAAGGATGATGCGTACAAATTAGCCAGAAAAAGCAGCATACCGGAGGACTGGGAGAAATTCAGAGACCAGCAGAGGAGGACAAAGGGCTTAATTAGGAAAGGAAAAATAGATTATGAAAGAAAACTGGCATGAAACATAAAAACTGACTGCAAAAGTTTTTATAGATATGTGAAAAGAAAGAGATTAGTTAAAACAAATGTAGGTCCCTTGCAGTCAGAAACAGGTGAGTTGATCATGGGGAACAAGGATATGGCGGACCAATTGAATAACTACTTTGGTTCCATCTCTTCACTAAGGAAGACATCAATAATCTGCCGGAAATAGCAGGGGACCGCAGGTCAAAGGAGTTGGAGGAATTGAGTGAAATCCAGGTTAGTCGGGAAGTGGTGTTGGGTAAATTGAATGGATTAAAGGCTGATAAATCCCCAGGGCCAGATAGGCTGTATCCCAGAGTACTTAAGGAAGTAGCTCCAGAAATAGTGGATGCATTAGTAATAATCTTTCAAAACTCTTTAGATTCTGGAGTAGTTCCTGAGGATTGGCGGGTAGCAAACGTAACCCCACTTTTTAAGAAGGGAGGGAGAGAGAAAACGGGGAATTACAGACCAGGCAGTCTAACATCGGTAGTGGGGAAAACTGCTAGAGTCAGTTATTAAAGATGGGATAGCAGCACATTTGGAAAGTGGTGAAATCATTGGACAAAGTCAGCATGGATTTAAACCCCCTTTTCACGGTGCGACTTGACGCAAGAGGTAACCAGAGTTTGACATCGTGGGAACCTCGTGCGGTAACAATACGGCATTCGTGGACCACCGTGGCGCTAACGGCAGTTAATCGTGTACCTTGGGTACTCGGGAGAAAATTCAAACATGTTTGAATTTGTCCAAGAGTGTCTTGTGCACTTGTGGTTGAGCATTGCAACATTTTATGAACGAAGTGTCCCGTGCGATATCCGTAGTAACTCTTGCGGTCACCGTGGGAACTCCTGCCAACGGTGAACCCGGAAGTTGGATAGAGTGAATCCAGCCAGTTTGCTATTTACATACAAATCTAATAAAACTAGCTAAGCATTTCATTAATGTCAGTGTGTCTCTTTTTGTCTGAAAGATGGGGGTGTCTTCATTTACTGGCGGTGGGTGTCTGTCACTGAAACAGGCAGGTAAGATTTCGCATCCACCTTGTGTGTGCGTCTCTCTCTCTCTCTCTCTCTCCTCCCTCTCTCTCACACAGGCGTGAATGGATGAACTCCGCGGGCCAGGCAGCATCTACAGAGAGGGAGGGAGAGAGAGAGAGAGAGAGAGAGAGAGAGCGAGGCAGTCCTGGTCAGTCCTTTGAAGATAGACACCAGTTGCTTGGAGCAACTCAGCGGGACGGGCCGCATCTCTGGAGAGAAGGAACGTAAATGCTGCCTGGCCCGCGGAGTTCCTCCATTCATGCCTGTGTGAGAGTGAGGGAGGGAGAGTGTGTGAAGAAGGCTCTCGACCCGAAACGCCACCCGTTCCTTCTCTCCAGAGATGCTGCCTGTCCCGCTGAGTTGCTCCAAGCAACTGGTGTCTATCTTCAAAGGACTGACCAGGACTGTCTCTCTCTCTCCCTCTCTCTCTCTCTCCCTCCCTCCCTCTCACACAGGCGTGAATGGATGAACTCCGCGGGCCAGGCAGCATCTACAGAGAGAAATGCTGGAGAAACTCAGCGGGTGCAGCAACATCTATGGAACGAAGGAAATAGACAACGTTTCGGCACCGCTGCACCCGCTGAGTTTCTCCAGCATTCGCGTGTGTGGGTGGGAGTTGGGGTGAGGGGGGGGGGGGAGAGAGACATAAGGCAGCCTGAAGAATGGGTCGTCTGTCCATTTCTCTCTGTAGATGCTGCCTGGCCCGCGGAGTTCATCCATTCATGCCTGTGTGAGAGAGAGAGAGGGAGGGGGAGAGAGAGAGAGGGGAGAGAGAGAGAGAGAGGAGAGAGGGAGAGAGAGAGAGAGAGAGGCAGTCCTGGTCAGTCCTTTGAAGATAGACACCAGTTGCTTGGAGCAACTCAGCGGGACAGGCAGCATCTCTGGAGAGAAGGAACGGGTGGCGTTTCGGGCTGAAAGTTTCTTCAGACTGAAAGTTTCACCTCTCAGTAGATCATAAAATAACACAATAATCACGGTCAATGTGAGACACAGTCTTTATTCATATTTGACAAAATAAAAAGACGACTTCTTGCACATATTGAGAGAAGGTGCATCACACCAAACAACATTTGTCTAAAAAAACAGATTATTCTTCAGCTCATTAAAGAGCTCGGATGAAAAAAACGAATAGAGTGTGTGACAACAAAGTAACATCATTTGTGCCACGTGATTAACTACACTACAGTCCACGATGTTCATTCGGGAAAGATCGGGAGACGGACAAGTCACTCGCACAAATGACAGAATTGCCGAGTACCGTGGGAACTCTTTACTCTACCCCCGTTATATCGTGTGATATCGTGCTAGACCACGACCACTCCACTCTGGCTACATCTTGCGTCAAGTCGCCCCATGTAAACTACCCATTACGAAAGGTAAATCATGTCTGACGAATATTATAGAATTTTTCGAGGATGTAACTAGTAGCGTGGATAGGGGAGAACCAGTGGATGTGGTGTATCTGGACTTCCAGAAGGCTTTCGACAAGGTCCCACATAAGAGATTAGTATACAAACTTAAAGCACATGGCATTGGGGGTTCAGTATTGATGTGGATAGAGAACTGGCTGGCAAACAGGAAGCAAAGAGTAGGAGTAAACGAGTCCTTTTCAAAATGGCAGGTAGTGACTAGTGGGGTATCGCAAGGCTCAGTGCTGGGACCCCAGCTATTTACAATATATATTAATGATCTGGATGAGGGAATTGAAGGCAATATCTCCAAGTTTGCGGATGACACTAAGCTGGGAGGCAGTGTTAGCTGTGAGGAGGATGCTAGGAGACTGCAAGGTGACTTGGATAGGCTGGGTGAGTGGGCAAATATTTGGCAGATGCAGTATAATGTGGATAAATGTGAGGTTATCCATTTTGGTGGCAAAAACAGGAAAGCAGACTATTATCTAAATGGTGGCCGACTAGGAAAAGGGGAGATGCAGTGAGACCTGGGTGTCATGGTACACCAGTCATTGAAAGTAGGCATGCAGGTGCAGCAGGCAGTGAAGAAAGCGAATGGTATGTTAGCTTTCATAGCAAAAAGATTTGAGTATAGGATCAGGGAGGTTCTACTCCAGTTGTACAGGGTCTTGGTGAGACCACACCTGGAGCATTGCGTACAGATTTGGTCTCCAAATCTGAGGAAGGACATTATTGCCATAGAGGGAGTGCAGAGAAGGTTCACCAGACTGATTCCTGGGATGTCAGGACTGTCTTATGAAGAAAGACTGGATAGACTTGGTTTACACTCTCTAGAATTTAGGAGATTGAGAGGGGATCTTATAGAAACTTACAAAATTCTTAAGGATAAGCTAGATGCAGGAAGATTGCTCCCGATGTTGGGGAAGTCCAGGACAAGGGGTCACAGCTTAAGGATAAGGGGGAAATCCTTTAAAACCGAGATGAGAAGAACTTTTTTCACACAGAGAGTGGATAATCTCTGGAACTCTCTGCCACAGAGGGTAGTTGAGGCCAGTTCATTGGCTATATTTAAGAGGGAGTTAGATGTGGCCCTTGTGGCTAAGGGGATCAGGGGGTATGAAGAGAAGGCAGGTACGGGATACTGAGTTGGATGATCAGCCATGGTCATATTGAATGGCGGTGCAGGCTCGAAGGGCCGAATGGCCTACTCCTGCACCTAATTTCTATGTTTCTGTTTCTATTATCTGTGCCAAATGTGCCTTCTCATCATATTTCTGCTAGAAGCGGGACCCACTCTGTTGGGTCTCACCCTCTGATATCCAGATTCATGAAGGGTATCTTGAACTCAAACCTCACAGGCTCAGACATGCAGAGATATGGGATGTTAACATTGTGCTGACGCCGTTTCGCCGGTGGTTTCCGGCTACACCCCTGTCCTTGGTCAAACTCACTTAAAAGTGGTTATGCTCATAGCACTGGTACAGCGCAATGGGTCCAGTCATTGCATAGCGTGACTGGTCAGCATGGTTACAGCTGCAGGCAAATAACTATTTATGTTTATGGCTTAGTCAAGCAGAGTAGACCAGGGGCATCAGGTCTAACTACAATTTGGGCATACAATGGACCTTTGGTTATGTGTGGTCATCTACTACTATACGTTAGGTCACTTAGAGCCTTTGGGGCACGGATCTAGCAATGTTTGTCAGTTACATAAACCTCATAGAAGGTATCAGTAGAACCATCTCCAGGTTAAACAGGTTCTGGCTTATGCAGGAATGACTGACATTTTAATCTCACTCCACCACGGCTGTAACAGTTCAGCGGTAGGGGTATGGACGTTCTACGGTACCACATCCTAGTGTCTCCAGTGTGGCCAAACGAACAATCTTTCAATACATTGTACAAATCCATTGCCAGACCGAGGGTATTTGCCAACTCAATTAGTTCTGTCTATAGTTCCTCCTGGATGACAGGGGATACTATTGTGATTATTGGTTCATTGAAGAGCATCAGCATGTCTACATCTATGACATGTCTGAATGCATGATTATGTTTATTCATACTTAATAATAATAATAATAAATATTATTTATTGGGCGCTTTTCAGACATCTCAAGGACACCTTACATAGATTAACAGGAATATATCGCCACTGCTCTTCACACTGCACTGGCCCACCTCGAACACAAGGGGAGCTTTTCATTGACGTTAGCTCCGCTTTCAATACTATCATCCCCAGCAGACTGGTCACCAAACTCATGGATTTAGGACTCTCCCAACCCATCTGCCTCTGGATCAAGGACTTTCGGTCTAACCACCCCCAGACCGTCAGATTGGGCCATCACATCTCCACCCCCATCACACTCAGCACCGGCTCCCCACAGGGCGGTGTGTTGAGCCCACTCCTCTACGCCCTCTACACCCACGATTGTGCCCCCACCTACTCCACCAACACCATCGTCAAGTTTGCGGACGACACGACTGTGGTTGGACGGATCTCAGGAGGAGATGAGACAGCCTACAGGGAGGAAGTCCAAAGACTGGCAGCGTGGTGTTCAGACAACAACCTCATCCTAAACACCACAAAAACAAAGGAAATTATCATAGACTTTCGTAAGAACAGTGCAGCCCTCAAACCCCTATACATCAATGGGGACTGTGTGGAAAGGGTCTCAGACTTCAGATTCCTGGGCACACAAATTACGGAGGAGCTCTCCTGGACTACAAACACCACCACAGCAGTCAAGAAGGCCCAGCAGTGACTCTACTTTCTGAGGATCCTCAGGAAAAACAACCTGGAGGAGAAGCTGCTGGTGTCCTTCTACCGCTGCTCCATCGAGAGTGTGCTGGCGTACTGTATAACCACATGGTATGCCAGCTGCTCTGCAGTGGACAGGAGAGCCCTTCAAAGGGTCATCAACACCGCACAAAAAATCACTGGCTGCCCACTGCCCTCCCTGAAGGACATCTTCAGCTCTCGCTGCCTTGGCAGGACAGCCAACATCCTAAAGGACACTTCCCACCCTGGACACAACCTGTTCCACCTGCTGCCCTCTGGCAGACGGTACAGGTCTTTCAAAACTCGCACAAACAGACTCAGAGACAGCTTCTACCCCATAGCCATACGTGAACTTAATTAATGCAAAATAAGAAATAACACTCACATTCAACTGAATGGCTCTACCTCAGCTGCTATTGTAATTTATCTGTAATTTTTTATTTTTTTTATTATATGTATGTATTTTTACCTTATCTTATATATTTAAACTGCTCTTGTGAATCGCACCGTGGGATTGACTTTTAAATTTCGTTGTACCATGTGCAATGACAATAAAGAGATTCATTCATTCATTCATAAACATATAATCAGAGTAAAATAAATAATAAAGACATCACAGAGACGCAAACTAAAAACAGAATTCAGTCCAAAAACAGAAAATCAAAAACACAATGTGAAGAGAGAGCAGCGGCAACCAAAGCGCGCCAGCGTCCACTCTCCCTTCACGGCATCCATCTTGGATAAAGACTAACAGGATTACATTACAGACAAAAAAATCATCCCCCCACAGTGGTTACCACTGTGGGGGAAGGCACAATGTCCAGTCCCCACCCCAAGTTCACCCCAAGTCAGGCCTATTGAGGCCACCGCAATTGCCTCTACGGAGGCCCGATGTTCCTGGCCGTTCTCACCGAGTGGTGTTGACCCGGCGTCGGGAGAGTCCACTCAGCGGCTGGGCCACCTGGAATGGCCGCTTTCTAGCTGGAGACCGCGCCTTCCGGAGCCGACAAGGCCGCGCCGGTTTGGAACTCCCAGGCTCCTGATGTTGAAATCGGCGCTGCCCGCACTGCTCCGCAGACCCGCAGCCCGGAGGTGTTGCTCTCGGCGCGTCGCTCCAGCGCGGCGACCCAGGCAAGGCATTGCCCGCTCCGCTCCACGATGGCGCTCCAGCGCTGTGCCACCACCGAGGCCGAGGTGCTGGGCCGTCCCCGCCAGGAAACGGCGCTCCAAGCCCGCTGGTAGGCCGCGAGGACGGGTCGATGGGCAGCCCGGAGAAAAAGCTGCCTCACCGACTAGGTAGGGACCTAGAAATAAAATTGCCCCCTACCCCCCACATTAAAAAGTCCATTTCTCCAAACGGACGAGACAGGATTAACTAAAATTTTTTTTTTTAAAAAGCGAGTTTAACGGACGGCTGCTGGTTAGCCAAGATGGCTCCTCCTGTTGGTCAATTACTTGCTCAATTGATGTAGTGTGTGACGCATGGCCTCGTTCCACGGCATGAAGTCACAGAGCTTTAAAATCTTCACATAGTCACTCACGTGACTCCGATATAAAATAGTAAGATTAAACGAGAATTTACCAGTTTGAAGTTTGATCTTTATTTTATGAGGAGTTACGATGAGGGATTACGTGCCCTCCGCTCCCAACCCCTCCTCATAAAACTCAGCTGTTAGTTCTAATTTCTCAAATCTTACTATTATCAGGTCAATGTTTCCTGTCTGTGACTTCACACTGCTGCTTTGAAGATTGATGCGCATGTGTGCTGGCGGGGTCTTCACGTAATCCCTCATCGTAACTCCTCATAAAATAAAGATCAAACTTCAAACTGGTAAATTCTCGTTTAATCTTACTAATCTCCCATTGTATGGGTGTAAGAAGGACCTGCAGATGTTGGTTCCAACTGAAGATTGTTCCACCGATTGTGCTCCAAAGTTGCCTAACCTCTATTATCAGCTGGTCTTTCCCACTAGGACCATGCATCGGTTCCAGTGTCACACCTAGTTTCAGCTGACATTCTAAACATTTATGCATTTACATGTTAAAAATATCTTGATCAGGTGTTTGGCATGGCAAGAAACTGGTTGCACAGCAAAGTTGGCCTATTACATACAGACCTGTTTGTTTTTCTTTATTTTCCAGGTCAGTGTTTCATCGGGATTTTGCTTCCTATTTCAAATTGCCCTGGAGAAGGTGGTGGTGAGTCGATTTGTTAAACCATTTGAATGGATTTTGTCTATACAGCTATCGTGCTACAATGCTGAGAACTATATTCTGCACTCTTGATCTTCCTTTTTGCTCTATCTATTGTATTTGAGTTAGACTTGATTGTATGCGTGTAAGGTATACCTGATCTGTTCGGATGGCATGAAAAACAAAGCTTTTCATGAACCTCGTTACACATGACAATAATAAACCTAAAGTGAAACGTGCTGCTGGTCAAGGACCTCTCAGTGATGTTGGATATAGATCTGGTGGCGATGATGTGTGACAGTGTACTCCCAAGTCGGGGTTGTATGTGGTATGAGGGTAGTTGCAAATGTTGGCATTTTCATGCTGTTGCTCTATTTAAAAAAAAATCAAAACTGACATATTTTTGTTTACAATGTTGGAGCATTGCCAAATGTTTGCTACACCCACATTAGGTTCAGTGTGGTCAGCTGCCCAGGAAGGTTAGAACGTATGGGATCCACAGAGAGATAGTTAATAAAAAATGTATGGGCAAAAAAGTGGCTTCATGAAAGGAAACGGAGGGAGGAAGGGAGGGAGGGAAGACTGAGGACACCTGGTATCGAAGACCTCATCTTAGGCCCAGATATGGCGTAGATGGAGGAATTGGGAGTAGGGGATAGAGTATTTGCAGGAAGCCGGGTGGCAAAAAGTGTAGTTGAGATAGTTGTGGGAGTCAGTGAGTTTTTAATAGACATCAGTGGTAGTGATGGACACTGGGAGATCAAGAAAGGGGAGGGAGGTGCCTTCAACCTCTTCACCCCTCTGCAAACCCTTCCCTACACTGCAAACAATACTCTAAACCTTTCATAGAGCAGACATGTTTACAGTGGTACAGTGAAAAGCATTTGTTGCGTGCTATCCAGTCAGTGGAAAGACAATTCATGATTTTCTGATTCTTATACTCAATGTGCCTCAACGATGAAGCCAAGCAAACCATATACCTTCTTTACCACTCTATGAACTTGTGTTGCCACTTTCAGACGCATATTTCTTATGGTAATTTAAATTGCACAATACTTCAGCTGACAATGTTTTTTAATGATTTGGAGCATAACCCTATAAGTCATAGACCTGTACAGCACGGGAACAGCCCTTCAGCCCACCTTGTCCATGCCCTCTAACTACCCTCTGAGTGAAAAGGTTGCTCCTGAGGTTAATCTAAAATATTTCTCCTTTCATCATAACCTATGCCCCCCACCCTCAATCCTCTATCCTGGGAAAAATACTATTTAAGCCCTCGCCTCCTACACTACAAGAAAAAAGATCCGATCTATCCAAAATCTTCCAATATCTCAAGCCCGCTAACCAAGTAACATTATGGTGAATCTGTTTTACACTCTTTCAACAATGCTTTTTTTTTTTTTTTTTTAATTTTATTTTTATTAGAAGTACGGTAAATTACAATACTACACAACACATATATCTTAATACATTTTTTGTACCGCTTCATTTTGTTTTGGAGCTTTAAGAAAAAGATAGAAGTAAGGAAAGTAAAGAAAGTGCGCAAGAGTCGTGAAGTGCAAGAGTGTTGGGAAAAGAAAGCCCTTAGAAAAGAAGTTAGAGAAGGAAGTAAAGTGAGAAAATAGACCCTAGAAAAGAAAGAAAAAGAAAATAGGAACAATCGCTCTATTATAACATTAAACTCCGCAGAAAGGGGACTACCAACCAAGTCTGTTTTTGATGTTTTACCTCCCGTTACCAGGTCCTGATACTATTTATTTATTTATTTAAATTACTATTGCACCTCATACTTGTAATAGGTCCAGAAACATAGACCACGTCTTTTGGAATTGGTCTGCTTTACCTGCTAAGAGGAATCTCATCTCTTCCAGATGTAATGTTTCAAACATATTTGATATCCACATTTTTATTGTTGGTGTGGGCGCATTTTTCCAGAATTTAAGTATAAGCTTTTTTCCCATTATTAGCCCGTAATTAAATAATGCTATTCTTTCAACAATGCTATCCTTACTATGGCTGGTGATGAGAAATGCACACTGTACTCCAAAGTATGGTCTCACCAGCGATATGTACAACTGCAGTATGGTGTACCAACCTTTCTATTCAAATCCATTTCCAATGAAGGCAAGCATGCCAAATGCTTTCTTGATCACAATGTCCATCCCACTCGATACTTTTAGGGAATCATGTGCCTTTATTACCAGATCTCCTTGTCTGCAACGTGCCCCAGGGCTCTACCATTTATTGTGCAAGTCCTGACTTGGTTTGACATACCAAAATACAATATGTGTAGGAAAGAACTGCAGATGCTGGTTTAAATCTAAGTCTGAAGAAGGGTCTCGACCCAAAACGTCACACATTCCTCCTCTTCAGAGACGCTGCCTGTCCCGCTGAGTTACTCCAGCATGTTGTGTCTACCTACTTGCCAAGAGTCAAATTCAATTTGTAATTTTGACCTACCTTCCTTTAAGTATAGCAGTGTGTCTTAATGACTACCGTCCAGTGGCTCTGACATCCAACATCACGATAGACACAAATGCTGGACAGCTCAGCGGGACAAGCAGCATGTTTGGATAAAGAATGGATGACATTTTGGGTTGAGACCCCAACGTTATAAAGTGCATTGAGAGACCGGTGATGGCGCACATTAACCGCCATCTTCCTGGCCCTAAACTCATTTCTGGAACATCGAGACAACAAGGTCAGACTATTGATTACAACTCTGCTTTCAACACCAAAATCCCTTCCAAATTCCAGGACCTAGGAATCAGCTCTGCCACTGGGTCTGCAACTTTCTGGCCCTCAGATTTTAATCTCTGAGGATAGATGACAACTCCTCCTCCACAATAACATGAACACCTGTTACCTCAAGGATCAGCCCCATACTATACACCCATTACACTTACAAATGTATGGTCAATTCAGCTCTAATTCCATCTACAATTTTGCAGACAACACCACTGTGGTGGGTCGAATCACGAACAATAATAAGAGTACAGGAAGGAGATGGAGATTAGTGATATGGTGCCAGAACATTATCCTTGGCGTTAATATTAACAATGATCTGTCGTGGACCAACCACAAGGAGGGGATGTTGCTTCATTGATTAAGGTGAATGTTAAAGCTGTAGTCCAAAATTGACTGTTCGTCCAGTGAGGCATTGCTGAGAAATGAAAAGGGGATGATCGCCTTGTTAGGAGTGTACTACAGGTTCCAAAATAGTAAAAGGGAATTCGAAGAGCAAATATGTCAGGATATTGCAGGCACCTGCAAGACTAATAAGGATATCATGAAAAGGACTGGAAAATGGCATCAAAACATGGCAACTCCTTGTATGCTGTCTCAGTATACTATTGCTATGCATGTATTGTATCTAAGATGTGCCATGTATAATACTACTTTTACTAAACTGTATGTAAAAATGAATTTCACTGTATCTCGGTACATGTGACAATAAAGGTACCAGTGAGCATTGACCAAATAGGGGTAGGAGGTAGTTCTGGCGATTAACATTAAGGTAGAGAGAAAGAGGGTGACTAGAGAGAAAATAGGGCCCTTAGAAACCAAAGCAGTCATCTCCGTGTGGAGCTACAGGAGATGGGTAAAATCCTCAAGGAGTATTTCTCCTGTTTTTACTGTGGAGAAAGACATGAAGACTGGGGAACTTGAGACAGTTAATGGAAGTGCCTTGAGAACAGTCATAGCTGAGTCTCACATTGCGAGTTGGCACAAGAGGTACCCCGAGTTAAAACTCGTGGTAATAACGTACGATTAACGTACGGAACTCGTGGACGCAACTTAGAGACTTGTGGCGCTAACGGCAGGTACTCGTGAAACTTGTCAACTCTTGCAAAAAATCAAACATGTTTAAAATTTTCCACGAGTCAATTTTACTCTTGTGGTTAAGAATTGAAACATTTTAACTCGTTGTAAGAACGTAGTGGCCCGTGTGTTTACCTTAGTGTATCGTGCATCTACCGTGGGAACTCTTTAACTCAGCAGTTCCCAGTCTCAGCTCCTGTCCAGGGGGGTGGCCGGAGACGTCAGGACCAACGGGACACTGACCCCCAGGCCCACTGCAAGCACAGAGAACCCAGAGACCCACAGTCAACAGCAACTCTAGCCCAGCCCCGCTCCAACTCCAGAGGACCCCGCTCCCTTATGGGCCGCTACGGCGACAAGTGGCAGTTCGCCCACCGCCAGAGCTGGTGGGCCTGGGGGTCGGTGTCCCGTTGGTCCTGACGTCTCCGGCCAACCCCCTGGACACGAGCTGAGACTGGGAACTGTACCGCCCTTGCCCCCTCCCTCTGCAACTGCAAACAACCCCACTCTCCTGCTCACCTAACCCACCCATCCCCCCCACCTTTCCCTCCCAATTCCAGTCCCGTCCCGACCCCCTGGGAAACTGAAGGGAGCGGCTGCCCCGGGGCGACTGACGCTGACCTGCTGGCATCGCCGACGTGAAGACAGTGCAAAGCCCCCGTGCTGGTGCAATGGGCGGGGAGCTGGAGAGGAGAGGGAAGGGGTCACACACATGGCCGGGAAGCAGAGGGGTGTAGGTGGGGGTGGTGACAGATAGGGCCAACAATGAATGGAGAAAGACAGAAACACCGACGTGCAAAGGAGACCTACAACAGTGCATGATCTCTCTTGCGTTATGGCAGGTGATTGTCGCCTGCCCGCTGTTCCTGATGCTAAAGCCTAGGGATCGTTGCCCTTCGTGTTGGCGTGGAGGGGGAGGGGGGTATTGTGCTGTTTGATCGCCCCCTGCTATCCCAGGGACAGGGAGACACAGCTGCTTTTGAGACTGATGGGCAATCACGTCCAAAGTGTCTGCCCACACAGTCAGTACACCTCCCCTACACTTGTCCCCCGCACTGTAAGATCATCCCACAGAGAATGATCCAAGCCTAACCCAAGAGCCATGTCACCCCAGCCAGATTAATGACGCCACCCCCAACCTCTCTCCACCTCAACTCACGCCTGGGCACCAAAGCAGCTCAGGAGGCGAACCCCGAGCTCTGTCTAACAACAATCTAATGTGCACATCCGTCCACATTCAAAGATTTCATCTCCAGTCTCCCCGCAGTGTGTAGACATGGCAGTAAATTCAATTAAAACATATCAAACCTGTGTGTTTCAAACAAATCATAAGTATAAATGCTCTGGCACTGGATGGTGCGCATTTCCCCTTTGTAGGTCACATCAATAGATGCGGCCGCGCTGAATTCTATCTTTAAAACAAAGCCACAGGATGGAGAGGTCTTCTTTAACACTGTTGCTTATTAAAACATAACACTGTTGCTTATTAAAACAAACCTTCAATCAGGATTGGCTCAAGAGTAACTCGGGAGACGAATTTGGAACATCGCAGAAATGACAAGTAAACGGCAAACTTGTCATACCCGTGGGAACTCGGTTAAACTCTTGATCATACACTTGCAATCTCGTACACAACCACGAGTCTTTCACTCGGGGTACCTCTTGTGTCAACTCGCAACGTGAGAATCAGTTTTTAGTATTACAGTTGAGGAGATGCTGAACGTCCTAGGGTATGGAGGAAGTCAAATCTCACATGCTTTTGTCGGATATTGATCGGACCCTGGCTGAGATATATGAATCATCATTAGTTTTAGTTTAGTCTAGAATACAGCTCAGAAACAGGCCCATCGGCCCACCGTGTCTGCACTGACCTGCGATCCCCACACATTAACACTACTCTACACACACTACACACTAGGGACAATTTAAACATATTCCAAACCAATTTACCTGCATACCTGTACGTCTTTGGAGTGTGGAAGGAAACCGAAGATCTTGGAGAAAACCCACGTGGTCGCAGGGAGAATGTACAAACTCCGTACAGACAGCACCCGTGGTCGGGATCGAATCCAGGTCTCTGGCACTGCAAGCGCTGTAAAGCAGCAACTCTACCACTGCGCCACCGTGCTGCTCACAGTTAGACAAATGTACCGAGGGATAGGGGGGGCTGCTAATATTTTGCCTCCATTTAAGAAGGGCTGCAAGGAAAAGTCTGGGAGCTATAGACCAATAAGCCTAACATCCGTGGTAGGCAAGTAACTGGAGATTATTAAGAGGGATTAGAAAAAAAAATGGATAGACTGGTGCTGATTAGGGATGGTCAACATGGTTGTAGATCACAGTAAAGTGGGTGGTATTGTAGACAGCGAAGATGGTTATGAAAAATTACATCAGGTTCTTGATCAGTTGGACAAGTGGGCTGAGGAAAGGCTAATGGAGTTTGATGCAGATAAGTATGAGGTGTTGCACTTTGCGAAGTTAAACTACAGCAGGACCTTCACAGTGAATGGCAGTGCTCTGGGTAGTGTTGTAGACGCTAGGATTCTAGGATCTAAGAGAGCAGGTACATAATTCCTTGAAAGTGGCGTCACAGGTAGATAGGGTGATCAAGTAGCCCTTCGTTGCCCTTCATCGGTCAGGGAAACAAGACATTGCTGAGTTACTCCATCATTTGGTGTCTCTCTTTGCTGTATTATCCATGCCTTTTAAATATCATCCTCGGACCTGACAACTACCACTCTGCAGCTCTTTCCATATACCACACCCAATGTGTGAAAAGGTTACCCTTCAGGTCCCTATTAAATCTTTCTCCTCTCAACTGAAAACGTTGTCCTCTGGTTCTTGATTCCCCTATTCTGGGTAAAAGACACTGTGTAGTCACCATATCTAATCCCCTCATGGTGTCATACACCTCTATAAGGTCACTCCTCAGCCTTCTACACTCTGAGGAATAAAGTCCTTTACATACATTACAATCAGTAAGAGCCCCAGCACGGATCCTTGTAGGACACCACTAGTCACGGGCATCCAGTCGCAAAAACAAGCCCCTTGCTTCATCCTCTGCTGCATATCTGTAGTAATGTCCTGGGGCTCTGGTGATTGTCCTTCCACAGCCACATCAATCTTAATTTGTCTGAGGTAGGACTTGAACCACTCAATTGTATTCAACCTAATATCCATTGACTTTGCTGTTACCAGGGCTTCTTGACGTCAAACTCAGTCAAATGCTGCCATGAAGTAGTCACTCTCACCATACCTCTCAAATTCAGCTCTTGAATTCATGTGGTCTGAAAGCAAATGATCTGGACTGGGCAATCTGATCATATTGGCACAGTATTTATTTATTTATATATGAATCATGCAGCAGGGCAGACCAATGCGGTTATGTTCCTGGACTAATAATCAGAGGTTCAAACTATTAATCCACATACATCAATCGAATCCCACTGGTGCAGCTGAAAATTTGAATTCAAAAAATTAAATAAAATTGGTTTGAATATCCCATGTGGTTCACCAAGTCTGAGATTTCTGCAACATCCTCTCACTTCTCTCCCACTGTGATTCGTCCTTCGAATCAAGGGGGAAACTCGGGAGTTCGTGAGTAACTCGGGAAAGTGGGACAGGGATCTAAATCCAGCACTTTGTGTCTACCTTTGGTTCACCAAAGTCCTTTACGGAAAGAAAACTACTATTCTACAGTTCTGGTCTACATATGACTCCAGACCCATGTAGTTACTGATAGAAACATAGAAAATAGGTGCAGGAGTAGGCCATTCGGCCCTTTCGAGCCTGCACCACCACTTAATATGATCATGGCTGATCATCCAACTCAGTATCCTGCACCTGCCTTTTATACAATACAAATGTATTATCATTTTCTCCATACCCCCTGATCCCTTAGTATCTGTCAATGTATTCCTGTATGATGACTGAATTATACATATGCTGTTTATCCTTGTTTTTCTGTTCTAATATTGTAAAGTCTACTGTTGTATCTGGAAGTATCCAAGGTGGAATTGAAGGTAATGGAACCGTTGGAACCACATTTAATTGTGCTATGCTGATTTGTAATGCTCTCTGGGTCACTGTCCATCCAAAACTTGTTGTTTCCCTTCTCTCCTTTTCCCAGCATGGTTTGACAGTAACTTGTGCTGGGTGTTCTTGACTGTGGCCCTGTAGGTTAATCCAGTAATTCAATGAAAGCTGTATCCTTCTCATCTCTAGAGGCATCTCCCCCATTTCAACCTGTAATGCTGCTGTTGGAGTTGTTTTTATTGCACCAGTACATATTCTCAATGCCCGATATTGAATGTTGTCTATTTTCTTAAGAAAAGTACTTGATGCGGACCCATACACCACAACACCATAATCTAACACAGATCTAATTAACCCAGTGTATATAGCCTTCAAAGCTGTTCTATCTTCCCCCCAATCACATCCAACTAAACATCTCATTACATTAAGTATCTTCTTACATTTGTCCACTTTTCTGAATATGAACCATCCATGTAATCCTCTCATCAAACCATAAACCTAAAAATGTATAGTATTTTACTCTCTCCAATTCCTGGTTATATAATTTTAGTTTTACCTCACTACCAATTTTCTTCTTAGTAAAAAACACTATCTTTGTCTTTTCCACAGAAAATTTGAATCCCCATTTATATGACCACTATTGTACCTTTATTATAGCCCTCTGTAGTTTCTGCACAATAAACTTCACATTTCTCCCCCTTTTCCAGATTGCCCCCATCATCAGCAAACAGTGAAACTCCCATTTCATTTACAATTTCTTCATATACATCATTTATCATTACTAAAATTAGTAAAGGATTATTATGCTCCCTTGAGGTGTTCCATTTTCAATATCTAATGTTCCTGAGTATTGGTTTCCAACTCGGACATGTATTGACCTCCCAAATAAAAAATCCTTAATCAATTTAAATATACGACCTTTAATCCCCAATTTACCTAGTTTCACTAATAACCCTTCTCCCCACATCATATCATATGCTTTCTCAATATCAAAAGTACAGCTACTACACTTTCTCTGTTAATTTGTGCTCTCCTAATTTCATGTTCTAAACATATAGCTGGATCCATGGTGTTTCTCCCCTTTCTAAAACCACTCTGATAATTGGATAAATATCCTTTATTTTCTACATAATATGTTAACCTTTCATTTACCATTTTTTCCATTACCTTACATATGTTGGATGTTAACGCAATAGGCCTATAATTCACCTAGATCTCATTGTACTTCCTCATCAATAATCCCCATCCGCTACTTGTTACACAAATCAAACCCCTTAGAGACAGTCACATGATTACTGTGACAAGCCAAGGGTGTGATTGTGGTGAAACTGAAAGTACTCAAGCTCTCAGTAAAACAAGACACAGCCTGGGCAGGAGTCAAACCGACAACCTGAAGCAGCCACTCCCCTGTCCGGGACACTGAAGGAAGGAGCTGGTAATCAGTAACTGTGCATTTTGCTGTCTATTGGTCTGTGTTACCCTTAACCAGTGCTGTCTCTGGTGTTCAGTTCACTCACCTTCCAATGTTATTTTTGGCAGAGTGTGAGCGGTGAGATCGTGTGATCGGAGCCACAGACATAACTCTAGTGAGAGGTAAGGACAAGAGAGGGGACGGACATCGGCAGCAGCTGTAGGATTGCCACGACGGAGGTATAGAAGGAGGGCCAGGTAGAGTGGGAGTGGCCGTGTTGGGAGGGATTGTGAAGTCAAACTGATGCTGCTGAGATTTAAACCCAAACTGAAACTTACTGAGATACAGCCACTACATAATTCCCATGTCTGTTCTACCTAATGATTGACCTAGTGTTTCTACATTTGACTTAAACTTACCCCCAATCACACATCTAGTTCCATTTCCCCCGACCAAATTAGTTTCAAACCTTCCCAACAATAGGAGTAAAACTGCCAGCAAGGATATTGGACCTTGCCCCATTCAGGTACAAACTTACCTGCTTGTATAGGCTGCACCCCCTCCAGAAATGTCTATGTCCCAACATCCAACCATCTCTCTTACACCATCCCTTTGGCCACACATTCATCTGGCCTATCTATGTATTCCTATATTCAGGAGCATGTGACACCAGAAGCAATGCAGAGATTACAGTCTTGAAGGTCCTGCTCATGATTCTGCTCTGTAATGCATGGAAGGATACAAATCTAATGCAGGCAAATGAATTAATGTATATGGGCAAGGATATATGGACATGGTGGGCCAAAGGGCCTGATTAGTGTCATACAGCACGGTAACAGACCCTTTAGGCAAGTCTGAAGAAGGGTCTCGACCAGAAACATCACACATTAACTTCTCTCCAGAGATTCTGCCTGTCCCGCTGAGTTACTCCAGCTTTTTGTGTCTACAGTCAGCCCAATAAAGTAACAAGTAAAATGAATGAAGGGGTGCCAGTGGATGTAGTGTATCTAGACTTTCAGAAAGCCTTTGATAAGGTCCCGCACGGGAGACTGGTGACTAAAATTAGAGCACATGGTATTGGGGGTAGGGTGTTGACATGGATAGAAAATTGGTTGGCAGACCGGAAGCAAAGAGTAGGAGTGAACGGGCCCTTTTCAGAATGGCAGGCAGTGGCGAGTGGAGTGCCGCAAGGCTCGGTGTTGGGGCCGCAACTGTTTACCATATATATTAATGATTTGGAAGAGGGAATTATGAGCAACACTAGCAAGTTTGTGGATGACACAAAACTGGATGGCAGTGTAAACTGTGAAGAGGATGTTAGGAGGTTGCAGGGTGACCTGGACAGGTTGAGTGAGTGGGCAGATGCATGGCAGATACAGTATAATATAGATAAATGGAAGGTTATCCACTTTGGCGGCAAAAATAAGGGGGCAGATTATCTCATATTGGGTTTGGTTTGGCAAGGGGGAGGTGCAGCGAGACCTGGGCGTCCTTGTACACCAGTCACTGAAAGACGGCGTGCAGGTACAGCAGGCAGTGAAGAAAGCTAATGGAATGTTGGCCTTCATAACAAGAGGATTTCAGTATAGAAGTAAAGAGGTTCTTCTGCAGTTCTATAGGGCTCTGGTGAGACCTCATCTCGAGTATTGCGTTCAGTTTTGGTCTCCTAATTTGAGGAAGGACATCCTTGTGATTGTGGCCGTGCAGCATAGGTTCATGAGATTGATCCCTGGGATGGCGGGACTGTCATATGAGGAAAGCTTGAAAAGACTAGGCTTGTATTCACTGGAATTTAGAAGGATGATGGGGTATCTTATAGAAACATATAAAATTATAAAAGGACTGGACAAGCTAGATGCAGGAAAAATGTTCCCAATGTTGGGTGGGTCCAGAACCAGGGGCCAGTCTTAGAATAAAGGGGAAGCCATTTAAGACAGGTGAGAAAAAACGTTTTCACCCAGAGAGTTGTGAATTTGTGGAATTCCCTTGCCATAGAGGGCAGTGGAGGCCAATCACTGGATGGATTTAAGAGAGTTAGATAGAGCTCTAGGAGCTAGTGGCATCAAGGGATATGGGGAGAAGGCAGGCACAGGGTATTGATAGGGGACGATCAGCCATGATCACAATGAATGGCGGTGCTGGCTCGAATGACCGCCTGCTCCTATTTTCTATGTTTCCACAATACTCCAGATGTGGTCTCACCAGGGCCCTGTTCAACTAAAGGTACCAGTGAGCATTGACCAAATAAGGACAGGAGGTAGTTCTGGCGATTAACATTAAGGTAGAGAGAAAGAGGGTGACTAGAGAGAAAATAGGGCCCTTAGAAACCAAAGGAGTCATCTCCGTGTGGAGCTACAGGAGATGGGTAAAATCCTCAAGGAGTATTTCTCCTGTTTTTACTGTGGAGAAAGACATGAAGACTGGGGAACTTGGGACAGTTAATGGAAGTGTCTTGAGAACAGTCAGTGTTACAGTCGAGGACATGCTGAACGTCCTAAGGTATGGAGGAAGACAAATCTCCCGGGCTTTTGTCGGATATTGCACGGACCCTGGCTGAGATATATGAATCATCATTAGTTTTAGTTTAGTCTAGAGATACAGCACAGAAACAGGCCCTTCGGCCCACTGTGTCTGCACCGACCTGCGATCCCCACACATTAACACTACCCTACACACACTAGGGACAATTTAAACATATACCAAGCCAATTTACCTGCATACCTGTACGGTCTTTGAAGTGTGGAAGGAAACCGAAGACCTTGGAGAAAACCCACGTGGTCGCAGGGAGAATGTACAAACTCCGTACAGACACCACCCGTGGTCGGGATCGAATCCAGGTCTCTGGCGCTGCAAGCGCTGTAAAGCAGCAACTCTACCACTGCGCCACCGTGCTGCTCAGTTAGACAAATGTACTGGGGGACAGGGGGGCTGCTGATGTTTTGCCTCCATTTAAGAAGGGCTGCAAGGAGAAGTCTGGGAGCTATAGACCAGTAAACCTAACATCTGTGGTAGGCAAGTAACTGGAGATTATTAAGAGCGATTAGAAAAAAAATATTTGGATAGACTGGTGCTGATTAGGGATGGTCAACATGGTTGTAGATCACAGTCAAGTGGGTGGTATTGTAGACAGTGAAGATGATTATGAAAAAGTACATCAGGTTCTTGATCAGTTGGACAAGTGGGCTGAGGAATGGCTAATGGAGTTTAATGCAGATAAGTATGAGGTGTTGCACTTTGGGAAGTTAAACTACAGCAGGACCTTCACAGTGAATGGCAGTGCTCTGGGTAGAGTTGTCGACACTAGGATTCTAGGATGTAGGAGAGCAGGAACATAATTCCTTGAAAGTGGAGTCACAGGTAGATAGGGCGATCAAGAAGGCTATCGGCACGTTGCCCTTCATCGATCAGGGTATTGAGTATAGAACGAGATGTTATGTTACTGTTGTACAAGATGTTGCTGAGTTACTCCATCATTTGGTGTCTCTCTCCGCTGTATTAGCCATGCCTTTTAAATATCATCCTCGGACCTGACAACTACCACTCTGCAGCTCTTTCCATATACCACACCCAATGTGTGAAAAGGTTACCCTTCAGGTTCCTATTAAATCTTTCTCCTCTCAGCTGAAAACGTTGTCCTCTGGTTCTTGATTCCCCTATTCTGGGTAAAAGACACTGTGTAGTCACCATATCTAATCCACTCATTATGTCATACACCTCTATAAGGTCACCCCTCAGCCTCCTACACTCTGAGGAATAAAGTTCTTTACATACATTACAATCAGTAATAGCATCAGTTCGGATCCTTGTGGGACACCACTAGTCACAGGCATCCAGTCGTTAAACAACCCCCTCGCATCATCCTCTGCTGCATATTACCATGGTTCTTTGGTTCAGTTTGCCAGCTTGCCCTGAATCTCTGTAGTAATGTCCTGATGCTCTGGTGATTGTCCTTCCACAGCCACATCAATCTTCATTTGTCTGAGGTAGGACTTGAACCACTCAATTGTATTCAATCTAATATCCATTGACTTTGCTGTTACCAGGGCTGCTTGACGTCCAACTCGTCAAATGCTGCCATAAAGTAAAGGGAAGTCACCCTCACCATACCTATCAAACTCAGATCTTGAATTCATGTGGTCTGAAGACAAATGACCTGGACTGGGCAATCTAATCATATTGGCACAATATTTATTTGTGTCAGCGCCATGAATCATGCAGCAGGGCAGACCAATGTGGTTATGTTCCTGGACTAATAATCAGAGGTTTAAACTATTCATCTATATACATCATCAATCGAATCCCACTGGTGCAGCTGAAAATTTGAATTCAAAAAATTAAATTAAATTGGCAGCTGGTTTGAATATCCCATCTGGTTCACCAAGTCTGAGAATTCTGCAACATCCTCTCACTTCTCTCCCACTGTGATTCTTCCTGCTCTCCGTGTTTTAACTTGACTCGCTGCCACAGCCACATGTGTTCCTTGGCACTTGCCTGCGGCTCCAGCAGTCTGAAGAGTCCCGACCCGAAATGTCACCCATCCTTTTTCTCCAGAGATGCTGCCTGACCTGCTGAATAAAGCCCCTGTCCCACTTTCCAGAGTTAATCACGAACTGTCCCCAGAGTTCCCCTTGATTCGAACTCGAGGAATGTCGGTAGCAAGCTCGTAGGAGTCCGTAGATGCTTCGTAGCGGCTCGTATTGGTAGCCGTAGGAAGTCGGGGCATCAGGTAAGTCGGGACATGTTGAAAAATGTCAACGAGTAAAAATAATTGCTCCGAGTACCTACGACTGGTTATTACCGTAATTCTCTGAGTTCAAATCAAGGGGGAAACTCGGGAGTTCATGAGTAACTCGGGAAAGTGGGACAGGGGCTTTTCTCCAGCACTTTGTGTCTATCTTTGATTCACCAAAGTCCTTTACGGAAAGAAAACTACTGTTCTACAGTTCTGGTCTACATATGACTCCAGACCCATGTAGTTACTGATCAATAATTATGTTATTGAATGGTGGAGCAGATGCAAGGGGCTGAATAGTTGACTCTTGCATCTATTTCTAATGTTTTCATATACAGATGAGTCTTACCTGCCTCTTCATTCCAGCAACAGTTCAGGATCGACAATAAACACGTGTTGTCACCAAAGCCCACATCCTGTGAATGAACCAGTGATCGATGTTCAGAACTGACATCTTGCAGTGAGGAGGAGCGGTAAGGATGGCAAAGGAAAAGGAAGTGCATGCAAGATTGAAGAGGATGGAATCTTCTGTGGAATTCTTTGCCACAGAAGGTTGTGAAGGCCAAGTCAGTGGATATATTTAAGGCAGAGATAGACAGATTAGTGAAATGTACAGGTGCCAGAGGTTATGGGAAGGAGGGAGAATGGGGATATATGAGGGATAGATAGATCACTTTCACAAGTTATGGGAATAGAATTGGGCCATTCGGGAAAAAGCAGGAACGGGGTACTGATTATAGATGATTAGCCATGATCATATTGAATGGCGGTGCTGGCTCGATGGGCCAAATGGCCTGCTTCTGCACCTATTTTCTATGTTTCTATTAGTAAGAAAATCAATTGAAACAAGAGTAGATCACAGTTTAACCATTTCCGAGTCCTTGTGGAACTTCCCATCTTGAGCCACCCCGATTCAATTTTCACATCAAAGACCAACATTTGAACTAGTTCCCCAAATGCAATGCTCCTTTGGAAGGATTTGCTGGGAATTTGAACCACGCTGTGCTAGGGATACCTTTAATTCAGGTGCAACAGGGTATTAATCTTGCAGTGCTCACAGGACATTAATCCTGTAGCAAAGAGCATCTGCAGAAGATTGCAAGGGTCCTTGTCATGGATCATCCCGACTGACTTAGGACTTTTGGACTTCGGACACTTTCTTTATTTTCTTCCTTGTAAACGTTGCAAAAATATGGTGACTGAATTTGTGGGTTATGCAAAAGAATTTCACTGTGCTGTGCTGTGCACATGTGACAATAAAGAACTACTGAACTATTGATGTGGGAAGGAACTGCAGATGCTGGTTTATACCGTAGACACAAAATAACCCAATGGGACAGGCAGCATCTCTCGAGAAAAGGAATGGGTGACGTTTCGAGTCTAGACAGAATGGTTTTTGTTTTTTATATATTTTTATTTTGAATATAGTTTATTTTTGAAACTGAATAAAAAACCTGTAGTGCCTACTGGTGCTCATCTGGAAGACCTTCCAGTGATCAAGAAACAAATCTAAAGCATTTCAAGTTCCTCCACATACTGTGCTCAGCAGTAACCTTCCCTCCCCCACCCTTAACCCCAACATGATCAGATCCTCCAATCTGTGACATCCCACCACCCATCCTCTTCTGGCTGACACTTCTAATTGCCTCATAATTTACAACCTACCTGATCCTTCTCTTCCATGAGAAAGGCTGGTCTCTCTGAACGGCTCTGCTCCACAATGACGCCACAGTAATTTGGTTTGTCTACCTTTGGAGCATCGTGTGCAGTTCTGGTCGTCCCATTACAGGAAGGATGTGGAGACTATGGAGAGAGTGCAGAGGAGGTTTACCAGATGCTGCCTTGACAACAAGAAGAGGTTGGACAAATGTTGTTTTTTGTTTTGTTTTCTCTGGAACTTCAGAGGTTAAGGGATGACATGAGAAAAATCAATACAATTATGAGAGGCAGTCAGAATCCTTTCCCCAGGTTGGAAATCTCAAAGACGAGAGGGTATAACTTTAAGATGAAAATGTTTAAAGGAGATGTGTGTGGCAAGAGGCGTTTAGATAGGCACATGGATATTCAGGGAATGGAGAGAAATGGATCAGATATAGACAGTGATTAGTTTAATTTGGCATCATATTCAGCACAGACATCATGGGCTGAAGGATATGTTCTGGTGCTGTACTGTTCTATGCTCAATTACTGAGATCATCACTACCTCTCTCTCCATTCCCACCGTTCAACCTGTGACCAATCAAAGAAAACCGATAACACGTTTTCAAATAACCAGTGTCCTCACCTATAGTAAAGTCTTATCAAAGTATGACACAAGTGAGATGGTCGTAAACTCTGTTGCACCATAACCGCCAAGGTATCCTGGAATTCCCAGTCATTGGATTCCATGATTCCAGTTAATGCTTCCCTTCGGTCAGATTCTGGTTTACTCATCATCAGGTTCAGTCTGGCCTGCTTCCTGGTTATTTCTTAACATATTTTCCCAGAAGATTTGATAGAAACTGCAACTCTGGACCTGCTCGATGTGTCAGACAGCCTCTATGGAAGAGAAACAAAGTTAACAGTTCAGCTCAATGTTGCTTCATCAGAATATTAACTTAACTATTCCTAAATGGGATATATTATTAGGTTTGTGGTAAACAGCAACACAACTGCTGCCTGGCCCTCTGAGTATTTCCAACACTTCGCTTTATATTTCAGATTTCCAACAATTACTTTGCTTTTGTATGAACTGAAATTTGAGATACTTAGAAACACAGAAAATAGGTGCAGGAGTAAGCCATTCAGCCTTCCGAGCTAGCACCGCCATTCAATATGATCATGGCTGATCATCCAGAATCAGTACCCCGTTCCTGCCAACTCCCCAACTCCCCATATCCCTTGACTTCTTGACTTCAAATGATCTGAAACAGTACATGAACGTTTCATTATAAGATACATCCCTGTAATATCAACACATATTAATATTTGTTAACATTTCTGTATTTCAGATCCATTATCACAGTTCAATGCGATGGAGGTGGGTTTGCGCAATTGAAATGTTTCAGGATCCAGGTAACAAAGAATGCAACGTGAGGAAATTGTGAAAATGTCAACAACTCAAATTTCAGATCACTTTTGCTGGTAAATTACCAGTCATTTTCTACACTTGATAATCACCATGAGGATCGTTAATAAATAGATAGTCATGGTCATCAGTAAAGCAATTGACGTAGTCATTAGTACAAACTGTAATCAAAAAAGAGGGCCAAATAAATCAAACTATCTATCTATATATTAAAACTGTGAGTGTGAGATTCCGTGCGTGCACGTGTGTGTGAGATTCCATTTTCAGATTTTTTTTTCAGATTAGAATTTTGGCCTTTGATTCCTTGGTCCACCAAAACCACACGCAGAAACTCCGAGATTTTTTCCATTTCACTTTTACATTCGCAAATCCACTCCTCATTAAATTACGTCATTTTTACGTACACATTTTGATTAAAATCCTTCCCTCCCCCAAAAAATTTCAAATGTTTAAAAAAAACAGCTCTCACTCGTAGAATGTTGGTGAGCATTCCATCGTGTGATGTCACAATGCCCAATGCTCACAGATGTCCAATCGGAATGGATTCATTTACAAATGCCTTTGCTCCAGCCCCGCCATCTGGAGGCTCTTCTTTGACGATAATTTTAAAAGACTCTTCATGGTATTTAGATGGTGCAACACTAAATGGATTTGTGAAATTAATATTGAGGTGGCATTTCAAG
Organism: Leucoraja erinaceus; assembly: GCF_028641065.1. Taxonomy (NCBI): domain Eukaryota; kingdom Metazoa; phylum Chordata; class Chondrichthyes; order Rajiformes; family Rajidae; genus Leucoraja; species Leucoraja erinaceus. The sequence goes on along the minus strand of NW_026576714.1, from coordinate 16,045 downwards.
ATGCTGCAGGCCCATTCTTTGGAAAGTGAACCAAAGTGTCACATATGTGACCAGATATCATCACAAAGTCATACATTAAAAATTAGAAATACGGGATTAATCTTATTCATTGCTATTCCCCTTCCTTCAGAACTATAATTCATGTCTGCCTAAGATATGAACATAATAGCTTTATAAAATTCAGTTTGTAAAATGCTTCTGTGTGGTCAAGCACTGGACCAGTCATAATTGGCCTCTGACCCTAAACAAAGATTGTCAGCATAACATATAAACATTTCACTTGATAAAAATGAATCATATATACAGCACAAATAATATACCTGTAAAGGCTTCAGAGTTAGATGAGAGAGGGAGAGGGAGAGGGAGAGATTGGACCACTATGTGTATCGGTGCAGACAGGAGACTCAAATACAGAGGGAGGCAAGAGTTCATGGAGTCATACAGTGTGGAAACAGACCCTTCGACCCAACTCACCCACACCGGCCAACAATGTCCCAGCTACACTAGTCCCACCTGCCTGCGCTTGGTCAATATCCCTCAAAACTGGTCCTTTCCATGTACACCTGTAGTAAACAATGGAATAGTCCCAGCCTCAACTACCTCCTCTGGCAGCTTGTTCCATACACCCACCACCATTTGTGTGAAAAAGTTACCCCTCTGATTCCTATTAAATATTTCCCCTTCACATTGAACCTATGTCCTCTGGTCCTCGATTCCCCTACTCTGGGCAAGAGACTCTCTGCATCTACCCAATCTATTCCTCTTCGTTTTTTTTTATAACTAGATAGAGCTAAAGGGATAGATGAAATAGAGAGAGAGAAGAAGGAAAAGGAAAGCTAAAATTAAAAAAAAAAGGAAGAGGAGTGAAAGAGGTAATTGAAGAAGAATGGAAAAATTTGTTAGAGTTTAAAAACATCATTCGAGATATGTTCGTACATTTCGGAGTATAGCATTTCATCCAATCTTTAGTCCGGGTGCTAGTCAGGTTCCTGTGCTGAACTATTCTGACCCTTTAAGTAATCAATAAAAGGAGACCATGTTCCAACGAATAATTCCTGTTTGTCCAACAGGGAAAATCTGATTCTTTCCACGTTTAAGGTCTCCGTCATTTCTATAATCCACATTTTGATTGTGGGGGCCGTAGGGCCTTTCCAAAATTAGTTCTATTCTATGAATGCCATTGCTTTGATGCCAGGAGCAAAGGAAGTAAAACGATTGTTGCTAAAAATATCAATTTCAAAATTTTGTTCAAATATTTCCCAAATTGACTTTAAGGCTTTTATGTTTAATCCTCCCTTCATATACACGAAAATGAGAACTGGAGGTGTGAAAAACCAGGACAAATCTGGGCCGGTACAGATGACCTCAGGCAGGGTGGTTCCCTGGTAGGCCAATTGTTGGATAGGGAAGGTGTGATCTCAAAACTGACTCATTGTTGCGAATTGTAGATCTGGTTAAACAACCAGGGTGGAGGAAGGGGACAACAGGGTGGGGCGTGTTAGTAGAAGTTATTTAAAATTTGAGACTTCAATATTCATACTGCTGGGTTTTAAACTACCCAAGAAAAATATGAGGTGCAGTTCTTCCAATTTCCGTGTGGCCTCACTCTGGCAATGGAGGTGGCCCAAGACAGAAAGATCAGTATGGGAATGGGAGTTATAAACCACAAGATCCAGTAGGCCTCGGCGGACCAAGAATAAGTGATCAGCATAACAGTCCCCACCCGAGTCCACGTTTGTATTGGGAACAGCGTTGGCAAGAGATCAGGGCCCTTGTTAAAACTGACGGTTGGCGACGTTTCAGGTCTGGTCGCTTCATCAGACCAATGACAGGTGACGTTTCAAGTCGGGATAGTTCTTCAAACTGATAACGTTTCAGGATGGGCCTCATCTTCAGATGGATGATAGGTGACGTTTTAGGTCAGGACCCTTCTTCAGACGGTTTGCGGTGAGGTTTCAAACTTTTCAGGCTCTGGAGATGACATGCTTTCCTGACATGAAATGTCACGTGTCCATTCTCTCCAGATGGTGTCTGACCCACTGAGCTCCTCTACATTTTGTATTTTGCTCACTAACTTCATTAAGTTAGAAACAGAGCAGAACTGTCACCTGAGGCATTGGGAAAGAACTTCCACTTTTATACGAACACACTGGCCCTGAACACTCATTATTTCACCATGACATTTTCTCTGTAGATGCAGGATTAATCTTCTCTGAATATGTATTCATGTATCGATGTCTTGATGTAGTTCAGTTTCTGTCATTGCAATTTTAAGAATTTGTGTGATTGCAAAAATGAGATCAAATTATATTTTTTATTTAAAACAGGAACCAACATGAACTAAAGAGAACAGAGACCATACAACACTTTGTAAATCAGTTTTCTAAGTGGCAATGTCGAATGACGGGATATATACGTGAACTACAAGAGATTGCAAACAGTATTGATCGGTATCACAAAGGTGCCACAATTGCAAATGTCACAGGGTCTTCTGCAGGTGCTGTAGGAGGTGTGCTTACGTTTGCAGGAATAATTGCTGCTCCTTTCACTGCTGGCAGCTCCCTGATACTCACTGCAGTGGGAGCGAGCATAGGAGGAGCTGGTGTTGTCACTAACTTGACAGCTAGCATCACTGAATATGTTACACGGTCAAAGATGCAGAAAAGGGTAGATGAGATCATCAGACAATATAAAAATGATTGGAAAGTTATATCAGCACACTTGACGACCATCGACAGTAATCTCCAGTTCCTGTGTCTTCTTAGTGAGGAAGAAAATACCGAATGTGATTGTAATGAAGGCACAACAGGGGATTGTCAAAGGAACAGCAAAGTAAAGCAAGTCACCAGTAAACACAGGGAAAATTATTTGCCCAAAGTTAAAGATAGATTATATTTACAAGGGGTTAGGGAGGAAAGGAATATTTTCAACAAATGCAGGAAAAAGTATTTTGATGAAGTTAAAGCTGGATTACAATCTGGTTCCATCGGCGTTAACACATTTAAACTGACAGCATCAATCATGGGCAAACAAGTCTTACGCAAATCTCCTGGCCTTAGCAAACTAGCTGAGAAGTTAACATCTCTGAGTCACAATGCTCAAAGAACACAGTATGCCCTGGAAACTGGGAAAGTGAAACAACTGCTTTATGGAACTCCTCTAGCTTTGTCCAAAACTACAAGAGCTGTTTCAGGAGTTGTGGGAGCACTCTTTATAGTCTGGGATATCTACTCTATAACTAAGGATTCTATTGAGCTGAGCAAAGGAAGTAAAACTGAAGTAGCTAAAAAGTTACGAGATGATGCTCAGAAGATAGATGATGCGTTAAACCTGTATGAGGACATATGCCAGTTTCTAAAAAGGTTCTTGAGAGAGACTGGGACATTGGATAATGAAGTCCAGATTTGAACAGAAAAAGGATGAAAATTGTTTCTTCATTTCCAGTGGCATTGGACTTAGATCATAGGATACTACAGTAAGGGATCAAGCCCTTTGGTCCACAATGTCTGTGCCAAACATGATGCCAAGATAAACTGATCTCATCTGATTCATACTCCCCCTTTCCCTACAAATCCAAAAACCTCTTAAACACCACTATCCTATCATCGTCACCACCAACCTTGACAGAGAATTCTAGGCATCTATCACCATCTAGGCAACATTCAATAGACAATAGGTGCAGGAGTAGGCCATTCAGCCCTTTGAGCCAGCACCGCCATTCAATGTGATCATGGCTGATCATCCCCAATCAGTACCCCGTTCCTGCCTTTTCCTCATATCCCAAGACTCCGCTATCTTTAAGATCCCTATCCAGCTCTCTCTTGCCTGCCTCCACCACCCTCTGAGGCAGAGAATTCCAGACTCACCACTCTGTGAGAAAAAGTGTTTCTTCGTCCAAGTATTGAGTACTTGCCATGAGAGATCTAATTGAAAAGCGTTTGCTCGTCTTCGTTCTAAATGGCTTACCCCTTATTCTTAAACTGTGGCCCCTGGTTCTGGACTCCCCAACATCGGGAACGTTTCCTGCCTCCAGCGTGTCCAAACCCTTAACAATCTTATATGTTTCAATAAGATGCCCTCTCATCCTTCTAAACTCTAGAGTGTACAAGCTCTGCTGCTTCATTCTCTCAGCATATGACAGTCTCACCATCCCGGGAAATAACATTGTAAACCTACGCTGCACTCCCTCAATAGCAAGAATGTCCGTCCTCAAATTAGGGGACCAAAACCGGACTACTCCAGGTGTGGTCTCACATTCCCCGCATGTCTCCTTTAAACTTTGCCCCCCTCCCCCTCACATTAAAGCTATGGCCTCTGGACATTGACCTTTCAACTTGGGCAAAAGTTCCGACTGGAATCTCTCTCCAGGGTACTTTCTTTGTAGTTACTATATGCCACTTTGTCCCACCCATCATTCCTTCTTATCCCCACTCCCAACAGACAGAAGGTAAGTTCATAAGTCACAGGAGTACAATTCAGCCATTTAGCCCATCAAGTCTACTCCACAATTCATTCATGGCTGATCTATCTTTCCCTCTCAAAGCTCTTACAGATAGCAGAGTTAAGGGATATGGGGAGAAGGCAGGAACGGGGTAATGATTGTGGATGATCAGCCATGATCACAGTGAATGGCGGTGCTGGCTCGAAGGAATGAATGGCCTACTCCTGCACCTACTGGGTTGTCTATTGCCTAACCCATTCTCCTGACTGCTCCCCATAACCCTCCACACTCTTACTGATCAAGAATCTGTCAATCTCCACCTTAAAAATACCCAACGACTTCACCTCCACAGCCGTTTGAGACGACTTCCACAGATTCACCACCCTGACTAAAGAAATTTGTTCTCATCTTCTTTCCAAAGGTATGTCCTTTTGTTCTGAGGCTATGTCCTCTGCACTCTTGTAAGACTTAGTGCAGTTCTCCTCCATCTTATTTAGCTTATTTAGCCACATTAGCTATAACCTCCATTTTGTACGCAGCATGCTGGTAGCATTTTAAAATATTAGCCACTACAGAAATCTGCAAAAGCCTGTGAATACAGAAGCCTATGAAGGTGACCTTCACTGTCTCAGTGAGGGTGGAGATAAGAGCCGTTCCCAGCCGTCTACAGGGCTCGAAATTAGAGGTTGCCCGGGTGCCACTGACCACTCAAAGTGCTGCCGGGCAACCTAAACGGCGAGTCATTTTGCCCGGCTTGGCAACTTGGTTTATACCGAAGATATACTGTGGGAAAGATGCTAAGTGTGGCGTGATGGAGGGTCGGAACGAATGACGGGCCCCGCACAGCAGCAGCGGCGGCTCCATCTCCTCCTCCTCCTGCACCCCGCCCGGCCTGATAACGCTATAGGATCTTTGCTGTTAGCGGCCGCTGCTGCCACTCCGCCAACGGCGGTTTCAAAACAAACCCTTGGAGGAGGGAGGTGTCGGTCAGAGGCGGAAGTAGTAGAGGGGAGTGGGGGGGGGGGGGGCTGAGGGTAGAGCACGGTGATTGGAGGAGGGAGACGTGCCAAAACACTCTCAGCAGCCCTGCACTGCAGCCAGGATTGATCCCAGTTTCCGGCGCTGCAATTGCTGCCGAACCGCCACTGAACCATCCCCGTCCGAGAACCCCCCCATGCCCGGTGGAAGGCCAGAGACGCCGGGAGTCAAACAGGAGCGGTGCCCCCAGGCCGACAGCCAGCGACGCACCAACTCTGCCTGTCCATGTGTGGATTGAGATAGGGCTGTATGCGAGACAGGCAGAGTTGAGCTGCATTTAGCGCTGGATTGAGCTGAAATTACCGTTCGCAGGGCCTCCGAAGCCTCGCGTGTGTGTGTGTGTGCGTGTGTGTGCGTGCGCATGCATGCGCGGCCGCCAAGATATTCTGTCCCCGGGTCCCCTCCATATTTTTAGTGATTTGAGCGATGATGCCGGTGTTGTCCGAGGAGCGCTGACCTTCCTTCCCATCTCCTCTGCCCATTCCTCTCTCTCTCTCTCTCGTACGCCCCCCTCCTCTCCATCCCGCACTGATCCCCATTCCTGCCTCTATTCAGCCCTCACTGACATCCCCTGTGCTCCCCCCCACCCCTCCTCATCTATTCATCCTGCACTGATCACCCTATCCACCTCGCATTGATTCTCCTGCCACTTCCCATCAATCCTACACTGGTCCCCCAATTCATCCTGTACTGACCCCCCTTCCCATCCATCTGCACTGTTCCTCCCTTTCATCCTGCACTGCTCCCCCCATCCATCCTGCAAAGTTCGCCCCATTCAACCCACTGTCATTCCCCGAGCTCCCCCCTCACAATTTTACCTACTCCAACCAACATGCACTAATTCCCCTGCCTCAATCCATCCAATCCACACCGATAGCCTTCGCAACCACCCCCCCCCCCCCCCCCCCCCCCCCCCCCCCCCCCCCCCCCCCACCCCACTGCCACCTACCCATCCTGCACTGATTCACACACACACCCCCGACCCTATTGTGCTGGAAATGTCTTCAGAACGAACACTGACTATGTTTGATAACGGAATGCAGTCAAATGTGTTTTAATTCCCAATGTTATTATTTGTTTTAATCCATAAAGATGGATTAATTAAATTGTGAACACGTGAAACATTAAAACCGCAGTGTTCGATTGTCACTGCTACCATTGACACGTTATTACAGAATTCATTTTAACAGCAAATCAATGCTCTTAATATGGAGTATCAGTGCTGTAGTTATTTTATGAGCAACATTCACAGCTGTACGTTGTCTTTATCCACGTTTTACTTCTACAATTGGTCATATACATCACAAATTTGGTCAGGAGATATTTCAGTTGAAATTTTAACGTTAATTCTGAAGTGGGAATGATGGAATTTTTTTTTTTTAATTTGTTGCTTACAAGCTTTGTATCTTCATGCTGTTCACAACACATACAACTAATCTGAATGTCCGGTAATGTGGCGTCTTGACACCTTTAAATATATTGCCAAAGGAACATTTGCTGCATTTATGTCCTTTGGCCATCTCTTGTTAGTTAGTGTAGTGTTTAACCTGTCAGATGGGTATAGTTATTATCATAATATGCCTTGCAACCTGTATATTTTGTTGTGGATAAATTATGTGGCTTATGTGGCAACATGAACAGATAGCACAATGGGCTAAGAGTTCGGCTGGCGACCGGAGGGTAGCCGGTTCAAATCCCGCTTGGAGTGCATACTGTCATTGTGTCCTTGGGCAAGACACTTCACCACCTTTGCCTGTAATGGAATGTTACGGCGGCAGGCGCGGGCACACCGCGACGCCCTGTGTCTCCCTTTCAAGGGAGATGCTAAAAATGCATTTCGTTGTCTCTGTACTGTACACTGACAATGACAATAAATTGAATCATTTCATTTCATTTCATTTCATGTGGGAAGCAAGAGTGTTTCTGTACCAATAGCAAAAACGACCCATACTATGGCCATGTCATGGTAATTTTCGGTCCTTCACAGACGTCATGCTTGCATCAATCTGTAGTGTGCATGGTTAAGCATATATGTTATCAAGGTCCAGGATTTAATGACACAAGATGATCATACGCTGAATAATCCAACCACATTTTTGTTTGGAAGTGGAAAGAAATAATAAAAATTGCATTAATTGCAATGTGTAAAAAGAGTTGAGATACTGTATTATAATTTTGCTGTATGTCATTGTGGTATATATCATGTCTTGATTGGTGAATATGTTTAGTTTGTGACTTTATTTGAAGCAGAAATAATATGTGAATGCTTCATTGAGCATAATTCAGACTGGTAACTACACACTTCGTCTGAGCACATTATCGCACACGTTACGCAAGCCGTCTTAAATGACCACCTAAGCTGTCATTTGGCAACATAAAAAGCTGCCGAGGTTGCCCGGCTGGTAACAGGGAAAAAAGTTAAGCGAGGGCCCTGCGTCTAGCATTCCATTGCGATACTAGCAAGCTGTATGGGAGGGGCAAGGTATACAATAGAACTGTTCTTGCCTGCGCAGCTGGTCTGTCTCCCACTATACTCCTGCATTTCCCCAAATGTAACTGAGGGGATCCATTGTGTTTAACTAAGCTTCTTTGTTACTAACCATGTGGCTACGGTCATTTTATCAGTACAGGTATATAGATGCTTGTAATTTCTCTGTATCGCCAGTCAATGGTGGGGACATATGTGCACACTGTTGGATGATTTTCTATTTCACCCAGGTGACTTAGTAAAGAGCTTTTCACAGAGATTTTGACTCTTTGATTTTTTCTACACTTCAAGCAGAACAAACTTTAACACTCTCCCACTAGTGGAAACATCCACTCCTTACCCACTCTATTCCTTTCACTATATGAAGAGTTTCAATGAGGACTCCCCTCATCCTTCTAAACTCCACTGAGTACAGGTCCAGTGCCATTGAACTCTTATCACGGATTATTCCAGTAAACCCTGAGATCATTCTCGTAAACATCTTCTGGACTTTCTCCAATACCAGCACATCCTTATGGGGCCCAAAACTGCTAACAATACTCCAAATATGGTCTGACCAGTGCTTTATAAAGCTTCAGCATTACATCCCTGTTCCTTCCTCCAGCCTCACAATACATTTCTCTTCACTCCACATCTGATACCCTTTTGTCTTTTCCCTCAGGCAGTTTTGTCACTTATTCTACACATCTGCCAATCACCACCTCATAGCCACCAATGAGGTTTGATCTCCATTCCCTTTGTCCTATTTTCACACTTTACACCACCTTAGGTACGTATCTGCCTCTCCCGACATGAGTCTGAAGGGTCTCGATCCGTAACGTCACCCATTCCTTCTCTCCAGAGATGCTGCTCTCCAGACGCTGCACAGGACGGCACGGATAGAGTTGCTGCCTTACAGCAAATGCAGCGCCGGAGACCCGGATTCGATCCCGACTAGGGGTGCTTTTCTGCATGAAGTTTGTACATTTTCCCCGTGACCTGCGTGAGTTTTCTCCGAGATCTTCTTTTTCCTCCCACATTCCAAAGACGTACAGGTATGTTGATTAATTGGCTTAGTAAATGTAAAAATTGTCCCTAGTGGTTGTGGGATAGTGTTAATATGCGGGGTTCGCTGGTCGGCGAGGACCCAGTGGGCCAAAGGGTCTGCTTCTGTGCTGTATCTCTAAACTAAACTCAGAGATGCTAGACACAAAATGCTGGAGTAACTCAGCATCTCTGTAGAGAAGGAATGGGTGATGTTTCGGGTCCTTCTTCAGACCCTTCCTCAGAGATGCTGTACAATATGGTGTACAATTTTGGTCGCCTAATTATAGGAAGGATGTCAACAAAATAGAGAGAGTACAGAGGAGATTTACTAGAGTGTTGCCTGGGTTTCAGCAACTAAGTTACAGAGAAAGGTTGAACAAGTTAGGGCTTTATTCTTTGGAGCGCAGATGGTTAAGGGGGGACTTGATAGAGGTTTTTAAAATGATGAGAGGGATAGACAGAGTTGACGTGGAAAAGCTTTTCCCACTGAGAGTAGGGAAGATTCAAACAAGGGGACATGACTTGAGAATTAAGGGACTGAAGTTTAGGGGTAACATGAGGGGGAATTTCTTTACTCAGAGAGTGGTGGCTGTGTGGAATGAGCTTCCAGTTAAGGTGGTGGAGGCAGGTTTGTTTTTATCGTTTAAAAATAAATTGGATAGTTATATGGACGGGAAGGGAATGGAAGGTTATGGTCTGAGCGCAGGTATATGGGGCATGGGGAGAATATGTGTTCGGCACGGACTAGAAGGGTCGAGATGGCCTGTTTCCGTGCTGTAATTGTTATATGGTTATATGCTGCCTGACCCATTGAGTTAATCCAGCACTTTATGTCTTTTACTCAAGTTTCCAGCATCTGCAGTTCCAAGAGTCAAGAGTGTTTTGTCATGTCCTGAAATTGAACAAAATTGGAGCAGCACAATAGATATGTGAACATAGTAATCTGTAAAACTCATAATAAACAACATAAAAGATCAATATATATATATATATATATATATATATTGATCTTTTATGTTGTATATATATATATATATATATATCTCTCAATATAACTAAAAGTCTGTGTCTTGTTTGTGTATGTGTCAATCTGGTTAATACCTATTTTCTTCCAAACACTAGGCCACACCCTTCCCATTTTAACACATCCTACTCACATTTTTCCCCTGGTGGCGATAAACATCTCATCGGCCCACGCCCCCCCAAATTCACCCCCCACCCCCCCCGCACCCCCCCACCCCTTAACACCTCCCCTCCCCTCCGGGGTGTGAACGCAGACTCTGCACCCGCCCCCCCCCCCCCCCATTCCTTTGTCATCTAAAAAGTTTCAGAAGTGATAAATCTGGCTGTAAATTTTTTAAATCGCCCATGGTTCTCATGGGTTTTTACATACCAAAAGAAAGCGCCTCTGAAGCAAAATTTACAACCAGATTTATCACTTTGAGACTTTTTAGATACCAAGAATCAAGAAAAAACACAATTAATTCCTTACTGTTGATGAAATGCAGTGAGCAAACGCGATAATTCGCAATATTTTTAATTCTGATATCTGCACGGCCAATGTTCGCCAAGCAATTTAGCTGTTGTTGTCCCTTCAGCTCTCGCTTCTCTTTACCTTCATTTTGCTTCACTTTTGGAATTCTGAAGTTGGGTACATGTCTCTCACACTTACCCCGACTTCCACAATTTTTTACAGCTCAAAAATTCAACATTTTGGCGGTTTTTAACAGGTTGGAAAGTACGCGTTTCTTGCATTAATAACATATACCGGAAGTTACGGATGTCCTCCAGATGGATTGAGCGGCTCCATGCGTCAAGCCCTATGACCCAGTGACCTTACGTGCAACCCCCCCCAATAAATTCATGACAGTGAGATTTAAAAATCATGTTATATTGTGAATTCTTGTGTGAATGTTATTTGGACACTTAGCCTATTTAAAAATGTTAACCTTTTCTTAAGAAATGGATAGATGTTTTGACTTTTGTAATTAGCTACAACTAACTAACTAACTAACTAATTATATGCTTGAATTTCAGGTAACTAACTAATTATATGCTTGAATTTCAGGTCATCCAAGTAAGATTGTTTCATATTTGTTTCAGAATGCTTCAATCTATAATAACTGAAAATTTCATTCAGTTCTCTTAATATTTAAGAAAGTTATTGGCTTTTGTCCTCGATCACAGCTTTTGTGTTAAGTCAATGGAAAAAGCAACAGGGACAAGATGCTAATTTCAGAGTATGAAAATGGTCATAAATGTTTTAATACTGAAGATATGAAAGTGAATTAGGTGTCAAATTAAACTTCTTTTTATGCTTTATCTGATGGGATAAATTACAGACTTGATTTTTTAAATCTCAAAGTTTTGTAATATAGTTAATATTTGTATACGGTATATCTGATCTGATTGCACAACCTGCACAACAAAGTTTTTCACTGCACCTGGGTACACACGTCAATAATAAACTAAACCTAAAATAAAACCCCATGTCCCGGGGGATTATGTCCTGATTCCCCCGCTATTGAGGGGAGGTTTGCCGGCCTGGGGTGTGAGGGCGGCTTCTCATTCCGCCGCTGATGAGAAGGGGGAGAGAGTAAAATGTCCAGGTAGCGTTGGGTTCAATGGGTGTCTGAGGGGGCAGCACGGACTCTATGGGCTGAAGGGCCGTCCGGCTGTGAACACGGGACAAAGTGGGACAACACTCGCACTCACTGTCACAGGCAGGTTGCGGTTACCGGGAGTGAGGCGACCACACGTCTTGTCCGCGGGTGAACTCTCCCCCCTCGCCCGGCAGCGCCGCTCCCTTCCCGCCAAACGGCCGCCCAGCACACTGCGCACGCGCCGCAACCGCCCGACAGCGACCGTTGGGGGCAAAGATCGTAGAGGGACAAGATAGACCACTCCTCGAAAAACGCGTAGTATGACGTGTGTGACCGTCGACGCCATATTGTTAAGCATTTATTGGGCTGTAATGGCGTCCTCAGCTAAATCTACATCTCACTGCTCTGCTATCAAGTATTCTAATCGTAAATCTAAACGACCCAACCTGTCATTCTTTAGGTTCCCCAATAAAAAAGAAAGGTGAGAAAATATTTTTATTATTTTCAGTCGATATTCTGTCGTGAAAATGGTATTTTCTGTTCTCCCATCAACGGCCATTGGGAAACATTAGTCGGTACATTAGAAAGTTCTTAGACTTATTTTTAATAGTTCTTTACTCACCACAATAATAAAGACAATTTTAACACTTCTGTACGTTTTTGGTTTTGTTTTGTAAGGGATTAGTCTGCACAATATGGCCCGCGGACACATTAGGTCCAGTGACCAGGAGATTTTTCGAGTCCGAGAATGGGCGGCTGTTACCCATTATATTCCTCGAACATAGGGACATAGCAAACAACACTCACATACATACAAGACATCACAAGCCCGCCGTGAAGAAGGGTGCAATCAAATATTATATAACTCTGCTCTATCATCTTTGGGTGCAATGGTGGGTCGGGGAGTTCGGCAGCAGCGGCGGCGATGATCGCAATCAAAGATACTAGTGGAGCTCTGCTCTATAATCTTTGGTCGTAATGGGACGGCTGCGCGTTATAATGTGCTATCGTTCCACTCTCCCTCTCCCTCTTCCCCCCTTCTCCCTCCCCCTTCTCCCCTTCTCCCCCTTCTCCCTCCCCCCCTCTCCCTCTCTCCCCCCCTTCCTACCTCTCTCTCCCTCCCTCTCTCTCTGTCCTCTCCCTCTCTCTACCCCCCCTCTCTCTTTCTCTCCCCCTCTCTCTCTCTCCCACCCTCTCTCCTTTTCCCTCGCTCTTCCTCTCCCTCTTCCTCCCTCTCTCCCTATCCTTCGCACTCCCTCCCTTTCCCTCTCCCTCTCCCCCTTGTCCCTGTCCCCCTTCTCCCTGCCCCCCCCCCTTTCCCCTTCTCCCTCCCCTCCCCCTTCTCCCTCTCCCCCCTTCTCCCTCTCTTTCGATCTCTCTCTCCTCCCTCCTCTCGATCTCTCGCTCCCCTCTCTTCTCTCGATCTCTCTCTCTCTCTCTCTCTCTCTCTCTCTCCCCCTCTCTTCGCGATCTCCTTCCCTTCCCTCTCTCCCACCCTTCCATCTCTCCCTCCCTTCCCTCTTCGTGAGAGTTGGCAGCTCTGCTATGCCTTGGGTCCAAAAGAGGATAGATAGAAAATACTTAATTGTCTTTGTAAGAAGATTTTAATAAGCTCTTCTACATTTAAGGTAAATTGACATATTAGAGGCAAAACACATTTTCAATATACAGGTCTCTCCACACAACTGAAAACAATTGCATTTAAGTGATATATCATCCATTGTTCAGGCAAGTAGCACTAGGTTACAATAAACTTCCTGCATATTCCAGGAATTCATCTCATAAAAATGGGAGAGGCTTAAATGCATTGTAAAATCATAAATCCATGTTGACTTGGACTAATGCTTTTACTGCTATCCAAATGCCCCATTATTACATCTTTAATAATTGACTCCAGCATCTTTCACACCACCAAAGTCAGGCTAACTGGTCTGTAATTCCCCGTTTTCTCTCTCGCGCTCCTTTCTTGAAAAGTGGGATAGCATTAGCTATCCTCCAATCCACAGGAACTGATCGTAAATCTATTGATCGTTTGGAAAATAATAGAAACATAGAAATTAGGTGCAGGAGTAGGCCATTCGTCCCTTCGAGCCTGCACCGCCATTCAATATGATCATGGCTGACCATCCAACTCAGTATCCCGTACCTGCCTTCTCTCCATACCCTCTGATCCCCTTAGCCACAAGGGCCACATCTAACTCCCTCTTAAATATAGCCAATGAACTGGCCTCGACTACCCTCTGCGGCAGAGAGTTCCAGAGATTCACCACTCTCTGTGTGAAAAAGGTTCTTCTCATCTCGGTTTTAAAGGATTTCCCCCTTATCCTTAAGCTGTGACCCCTTGTCCTGGACTTCCCCAACATCGGGAGCAATCTTCCTGCATCTAGTCTGTCCAACCCCTTAAGAATTTTGTAAGTTTCTATAAGATCCCCTCTCAATCTCCTAAATTCTAGAGAGTATAAACCAAGTGTATCCAGTCTTTCTTCATAAGACAGTCCTGACATCCCAGGAATCAGTCTGGTGAACCTTCTCTGCACTCCCTCTATGGCAATAATGTCCTTCCTCAGATTTGGAGACCAAAACTGTACGCAATACTCCAGGTGTGGTCTCACCAAGACCCTGTACAACTGCAGTAGAAACTCCCTGCTCCTATACTCAAATCCTTTCGCTATGAAAGCTAACATACCATTCGCTTTCTTCACTGCCTGCTGCACCTGCATGCCTACTTTCAATGACTGGTGTACCATGACACCCAGGTCTCGCTGCATCTCCCCTTTTCCTAGTCGGCCGCCATTTAGATAATAGTCTGCTTTCCTGTTTTTGCCACCAAAATGGATAACCTCACATTTATCCACATTATACTGCATCTGCCAAACATTTGCCCACTCACCCAGCCTATCCAAGTCACCTTGCAGTCTCCTAGCATCCTCCTCACAGCTAACACTGTCCCCCAGCTTAGTGTCATCCGCAAACTTGGAGATATTGCCTTCAATTCCCTCATCCAGATCATTAATATATATTGTAAATAGGTGGGGTCCCAGCACTGAGCCTTGCGGTACCCCACTAGTCACTGCCTGCCTAATGAAGAACTCAACCATATTATGGTCACTCTTGCCCAAGGGGGCAGTACAACAAGATTGCTAACTAACCCTTCCTCATTACTCAATACCCAGTCTAAAATAGCCTGCTCTCTCGTTGGTTCCTCTACATGTTAATCATATGTATAAAAATATATGTATGTGTATATATATATGCATGTATATGTATATGTGTGTATATATGTATGTATATATATGTTTATATGTGTGTATGTATGCATATAAATGTATCCATATGTATGTGTGTATTTGTATGTGTGGATATGTATGTGTATATGTATGTATGTATGTGTATATATATGTGTGTGTATATATGTATGTGTATATATATGTGTGTGTAAATATATATATGCATATATATATTATTACTATATAATTATATATATAATTGCCTTTATGGTTTATGTATATCATCTTACAAGACAAATAAATTAATAGCGATTATTTAAATCAAAGTAGCTTCTGATACATGAGAATAAACTATTATCTCTAACTTGCCTCTCACACACAGACACACATTCATATAAATATATTAAATATATATACGTTAAATTTAATTTTTTGCAGTGTGTGTTAAAGCAATACAATGCAAGGGAAACTACACAAAGGAGGGGTCTGTTCCCGCTACAAGATACTTGAGGATCTTTGCTTTGGATCAAAGATTATAGCGGAGCTCTATAATCTTTGCTTTGAATCACAGCGGGTGGAATACCGGAAGTCGAGTGTCGCTGTAACAAATGGCGGCCGTGACGTTCCGTTGCGTACTACACGTCAGCCCATTGAATTTCGAAGGAGTGGTCTATCTTGTCCCTCTACGATCTTTGGTTGGGGGGGAGATGCTCGTGCGCCGGGGCCGGCGGTTTGATGCGCGTGCGCCTCCCCCCCCCCGCAACGGCCGTTAATCCGCGCGCGAGAGACGCGGGAGATGGAGGATGAGGTTGAGCGGTGAGGACCGTCGTTATGAGCGTCTTTGGTTATGAGGGCGTCAGTTGGAACGGAGGGAGTGTAGGTCGGCGAGTGAGGGTTCGGGGCAGAGGGGCAGTCGAGTGAGAGAGAGAGAGGCAGGGAGAGACTGGGTATAAGTGATGGAGAGCGGGTGAGTGCGATTCAGGAACGGAGTGAGGATGAGAATGTAGGGTTGTGAGAGAGGATGTAGGGGTGTGGAAGAGGGAGTGGGGGTGAGGGAGGTAGTGAAAGTGTAGGGAAGAGGGAGGGAGGGAGTGTAGGGGTGAGGGTGTGGGAGAGGGCGTGAGGATGTAGAGGTGAGGGAGAGTGAGGGGTGGAGGGTGACAGAGGTTTGATGTGGGGTGCGCTGGTACATTTGGTCTGATGGATGTGGGCAGGATGCCGG
>NW_026576713.1:0-73791 GCF_028641065.1 Leucoraja erinaceus | reverse complement strand
TGAACTGGCCTCAACTACCTTCCATGGCACAGAATTCCAGGGATTCACCATTCTCTGTGTGAAAAATGTTTTCCTCATCTCGGTCCTAAAAGATTTTCCCCTTATCCTTAAACTGTGATCCCTTGTTATGGACTTCCCCAACATCGGGAACAATCTTCCTGCATCTAGCCTGTCCAACCCCTTAAGAATTTTCTATAAGATCCCCCCTCAATCTTCTAATTTCTAGTGTGTACAAGCCGAGTCTATCCAGATGAAAGATCTTCATATGAAAGTCCTGAAATCCCAGGAATCAGTCTGGAGAACCTTCTCTGTACTCCCGACATTTTTCTGGTTTTCTCTAATTTAATAAAAATGTGCAAGTCTTCTTCATATCGAGTTTCAGGGGTGATTTATATAAATATTTTTAAACAATATGTGACAATTTCATGTAGTTTGGTGACTCGGGTCACGAAACTGCTGAATAAAGCTCCTCGGCCCACAGCCTATTCTCTGTACTCCCAATATGGCAACAATGTATTTGAACATTGGGCATTGTGACATCACACGATGGAACGTTCACCGGGGCTGTGGCTCCTGCAAAGGCATATGTAAATGATCCATTCCGATTGGCTGCGGCTGGTGCTGCCACTGTGGGTGAGAAGCCGGTTTCTTTTTGAAATATTGAGGTGGTGGGGGGGGGGGGGGGGGTGAAGGATTTGATTAAAAAAGTGTACCTAAACACGACGAAATGTAATGAGGAGCGGATACTTAGAAAGAAAAGCGAAATCTCTACCGAAATGGAAAAGACGTCGGCGATTCTGCGTCCGGTTTCGGAGTTGCGGAGAATCAAAGGAAGAAACGCAGCCGGAAAGCCGTACGTGCAAATGGATCCATTCCGATTGGACGTCCGCGAGCATCGGGCATTGTGACATCGCACGGCGGGAACGAATCGAAAGGCAGGAAGGGATCCGTACTGCAAGCAGGCGGACGGATTTGACTTTTATATAATAGATAGATAGATAGATAGATAGATAGATAGATAGATAGATAGATAGATGGCAAATATCTGGCATATATATAGTCGATTTGGCAAATGTGATGTGTAAAATACGGTAATTATGGGAGACTTTAACCTTTACATGGACTGGACAGAACAAATTTGCTGCAACATGGCGGAAGATTAATTAATGGAATGTACACAAAGTGCATTTCTAGATCGAAATGGTGAGAATCAACTAAGGAAACTGGTGGAAAAGACAAAATGCAGTAGTAACTCAGTCGGTGACTAAGAAATGGGTGACGTTTCAGTTTGAGACCCTTCTTCAGACCATTCTTCGAGTCTGAAGAAGGGTCTCGACCTGAAACATTACCCATCCCTTCTATCTGGAGATGCTACCTGTCCAGTTGAGTTACTCCAGCATTTTGAGTCTATCCTCAATCTAAACCAGCATCTGCAGGTCCTTCTGACAGTATTTCACTGTCATTCCCTCTTTAACCATATAACCATATAACAATTACAGCATGGAAACAGGCCATCTCGGCCCTACAAGTCCGTGCCGAACAAATGTTTTTTCCCCTTAGTCCCACCTGCCTGCACTCATACCATAACCCTCCATTCCCTTCTCATCCATATGCCTATCCAATTTATTTTTAAATGATACCAATGAACCTGCCTCCACCACTTCCACTGGAAGCTCATTCCACACCGCTACCACTCTCTGAGTAAAGAAGTTCCCCCTCATATTACCCCTAAACTTCTGTCCCTTAATTCTGAAGTCAGTCCTCTTGTTTGAATCTTCCCTATTCTCAAGGGGAAAAGCTTGTCCACATCAACTCTGTCTATCCCTCTCATCATTTTAAAGACCTCTATCAGGTCCCCCCTTAACCTTCTGCGCTCCAGAGAATAAAGACCTAACTTATTCAACCTATCTCTGCAACTTAGTTGTTGAAACCCAGGCAACATTCTAGTAAATCTCCTCTGTACTCTCTCTATTTTGTTGACATCCTTCCTATAATTGGGCGACCAAAATTGTACACCATACTCCAGATTTGGTCTCACCAATGCCTTGTATAATTTTAACATTACATCCCAGCTTCTATACTCAATGCTCTGATTTATAAAGGCTAGCATACCAAAATCTTTCTTTACCACCCTATCTATATGAGATTCCACCTTCAAGGAACTATGCACGGTTATACCCAGATCCCTCTGTTCAACTGTATTCTTCAATTCCCTACCATTTACCATGTACGTCCTATTTTGATTAGTCCTGCCAAGGTGTAGCACCTCACATTTATCAGCATTAAACTCCATCTGCCATCTTTCAGCCCATTTTTCCAAATGGCCTAAATCACTCTGTAGACTTTGGAAATCCTCTTCATTATCCACAACACCCCCTATCTTGGTATCATCTGCATACTTACTAATCCAATTTACAACACCTTCATCCAGATCATTGATGTACATGACAAACAACAAAGGACCCAACACAGATCCCTGAGGCACCCCACTAGTCACCTGCCTCCAATCCGATAAACAGCCATCCACCATTACCCTCTGGCTTCTCCCATTCAGCCACTGTTGAATCCATCTTGCTATTCCTGCATTTATACCCCAACAGTTGAACCTTCTTAACCAACCTTCCATGAGGAACCTTGTCAAAGGCCTTACGGATATTGTCTATATGGCTGTTGTACATATAGACAACATCCACTGCTTTACCCTCGTCAATTTCCCTAGTAACCTCTTCAAAAAATTCAAGAAGATTAGTCAAACCTGACCTTCCAGGCACAAATCCATGTTGACTGTTCCTAATCAGACCCTGTTTATCTAGATGCTAAAAGATTATCTTTGTTTTCTCCATCAATTTGAAGTCAATCCAGGCACACCTGTGTTGATCATGACTTTATAGGTAGTTTGGGTAGACCATTAAGGATGACTGTGTTCCTCATTCACAACCTTCCAGCTATCTGGTACATTTTACATGAGAGGAGGACGAACAAGAATGGTACAAAAGTGATTCCCAGTTAGATGACTGCAAATCTGGAAAATACATCACAATGTATCCCTGTGAGCTGGAAACCCACCACCGCAACTGCAACCACAGACCATTATTAGTAACAGTTTTTGGATGACTGGAAGATTTCACTGAATAAAATGGTGTTTTCATAGCAACTGGGAGTGATTTCACCACAGAACTTTGTTAATGCCAGTTTAATAAAGATGGAAAATTTACACTGAAGAATCCTTTGGCAATTGAACAGTACATTGACTGGAACATTAGGAAATGTTTAGATATTTCCAAAAAAAAGCAGTGAAATCCCCAATAGCCAAATAGTTCCTCGAACAGTCTTGGATAGCATTCATTTTTATCACTATGAGAAGAAACAGCTCCATTCAGATTAGAAAGAGGGGAAAAAGTCGGGAGGGAGAGTGGAGGGGAAGGGGGAGAGAATTGGAAGAGTGGGGAGGGAGGTGGAGAGGGGTAGCGGGAGTGATGGAAGAGGGACAGAGGGATAGGGGAAGGGGGCGGGGGGGAGAGGGAAGGGGGGTGGGGTAGAGAGTGAAGGGGGTGGGGAGAGAGGGATGGGTGGGAGAGGGAGAGGGGTGAGGAGAGGGAAACATAGAAACATAAGATTCTATAAGATCACCCCTCAATCTTCTAAATTCTAGCTAGTACAAGCCGAGTTTATCCAGTCTTTCTTCATATGAAAGTCCTGCCATCCCAGGAGTCAGTCTGGTGAACCGTCTCTGTACTCCCTCTATGGCAATAATGTCTTTGGGCATTGTGACATCACACGATGACACGGTCACCAGGGGCTGGGGCTGGTGCAAAGGCATATGTAAATGCATCCATCCCGATTGGACATCTGCGAGCATTGGGCATTGTGACATCACACGACGGGAACGAATCAAAAGGCAGGAAGGGATCCGTACTGCAGGCGGACGGACGGCGGACTGATTTGAGTTTTATATATTACTAGACCAAGTGCAGACCCGTTGGGTCTGCTCCCCCAATGGTGTGATCCCCCAACCCAATATTCCACCATGCACCCGTCTCCTCCATTGGAACTGAGCCCGTTCCCAAATGTAAGATTGCAGCCCTCCCCTGCCTGCTGCAGCAGTGAAAAGTTCAGTGTTCCTCTCTTGCAACTTTGTTTCGAAGTATGTTGGAAGCTGACATGTAAATGGAGAAGCCTGTTTATTTTTGAAATACTTGGGGGTGGGTGGGGGGTGGGGGGGGAGAAGGATTTGATTAAAAACATGTACTTCAACACGACAAAATGAAATGAGGAGTGGATACTTAGAAAGAAAAGCGAAATCTCTACCGAAATGGAAAATATCTCGGAGATTGAGCGTCTGGATTGAGCGTGGCAATGAATCAAAGGAAGAAATGCAGCCGGACGGCAGCCGGACGGCAGGCGGACTGATTTGAGTTTTATATATATATAGACTAGACCAAGTGCAGACCCGTTGGGTCTGCTCCCCCAATGGTGTGATCCCCCAACCCAATATTCCACCATGCACCCGTCTCCTCCATTGGAACTGAGCCCGTTCCCAAATGTAAGATTGCAGACCTCCCCTGCCTGCTGCAGCAGTGAAAAGTTCAGTGTTCCTCTCTTGCAACTTTGTTTCGAAGTGTGTTGGAAGCTGACATGTAAATGGAGAAGCCTGTTTATTTTTGAAATACTTGGGGGGGGGGGGGGGGGGGGGGGGGGGGGAGAAGGATTTGATTAAAAACAAGTACTTCAACACGACAAAATGAAATGAGGAGCGGATACTTAGAAAGAAAAGCGAAATCTCTACCGAAATGGAAAATATCTCGGAGATTGAGCGTCTGGATTGAGCGTGGCAATGAATCAAAGGAGGGAAATGCAGCCGGACGGCAGCCGTACGGCAGGCGGACTGATTTGAGTTTTATATATATATATATAGATAGATAGATAGATAGATAGATAGATAGATAGATAGATAGATAGAAGATAGATATGATATATATATATATTTAACTTTAGTAATCTTTTTCTAATGATTTGTTTTAATTGAAAATGTAGTTTTCAACGTTTTAGGGGGACATTATATCACCACATACCATCACAAAAAAAACAGTGTAAAATAAATGTTTTTACACTAATCTGCTTCAATAATAACATATAAATAACATAATCCTCCATATAACATGACCCTCCAAAGCTAACACTCCACATAAATAAACACAAACAATAGTCCAGATACCTATATCCCATTCTAAATGTTTATTCAGGCATTGTCAAAGGTAATTCCAAACTGCTGGAATGGAGAAACAAGGAACTGCAGACGCTGGAATCATAAGCAAAACACAAATTGCTAGAATAACTTAGCGGGTCAGACAGCATCTCTGGAGGGAACGGATAGTCGACGTTTCAATTCGGGACAATTGTTCAGAACTGTTGGAATCGCTGAAACACTGACATTAATTTTGGATCAATTACTGGAAATATGAGCTAGGAGTTTCCTTCCACTTTGTTTCTGGGATTTTCAATTTGCTTTGCTGTTAGAACTATGAATGAATATAAAATGGTGCAAACCGATCCAATCCCAGTTTCCACACAGAAGAGCAACTGGATGAAATATTTGGCACTGCTCATTCTAACAAATTAAATAACTTCTGAGAAATTAATGCACTTTACAGCCCGTTCAATCAATGCAATTATCGCAGATTTATACAGCTCTTGCAGCATTGGAGACCCAGGTTCGATCCAGACTACGGGTGCTGTCTGTACAGCCTTTTGCACGTTCTCCCTGTGGGTTTTCTCCGGGATCTTCAGTTTCCTCCTGCACTCCAAAGACGTACAGATATACAGGTTAATTGGCTTGGTAAAATAATAAATTGTGCCGATTATGTGTAGGATAGTGTTTATTTTGGGGGGATCGGTCGGTGCGGTCTCAGTGGGCCAAAGGGCCTGTTTCCGTGCTATATCTCTAAACTAAACATTAATACTATAATGTTCCAGAATGGATGATTTGAGTCTGATAATAACTACAGGCAGTTTCTGAACAAAGTGAACACCTCGCATTTTTCTGTATTAAATTCCATCAACTATTCCTCAGCCCATCAGCTGAACTGATCAAGATCCTGTGGCAATTTTTGCCATTCTTCTTCATTATCCACAATACCACACACTTTTGTGTCATCCGGAAACTTGCTAACCATGTACGTTCTCATCCAAATCACTGCTATAGATGACAAACAGTAATGGGCCTAGCACCAAACCCTGAGGTACACCACTAGTCACAGGCCTCCTGTCCATGAAGCAACTTCCGTGAAGAGAGGCCCGGGACCGTTGGAGAGCAGTGGAGGAGGGTCAGGGCGGTGAGTATATAAATCGGGCGCGGGGCTTGTTTTCACAGAGGCCCGGGACCGTTGGAGAGCAGTGGAGGAGGGTCAGGGCGGTGAGTACTTAAATCGGGCGCGGGGCTTGTTTTCACAGAGGCCCAGGACCGTTGGAGACAGTGGAGGAGGGTCAGGGCTTTTTTTTACCAAAATCTGTAACGTTCCACACTCCATAGGGAGGGTTCTGGTGGAAGCCGCTGATTGGTGGAAGCAGACTAGAGGAAGCAGCTGATTGGGTGCAACCTCAGGTTAGCATTTGTGCTTTCTGGTTAAAGGTGCAGTGCTTTAGTAAAGGTACAGTGGGCCAAGGGTACAGTGGGCTAAAGGTACAGTGCTTTAGTAAAGGTACAGTGAGCCAAGGGTACAGTGGGCTAAAGGTACAGTGCTTTTTGTTTATATAATAAAGGTACAGTTTAAAGGTCACGAGGGAGCAGCTGTTGTGAGTCAGATACCTGCTGATTTCTCCCAGCAGTTTCTATTGTATTATACTGGTATCGGATCCAGGGTAAGGCGGGAGAATGACAGTCAGAGCAGTGTACTGTTCTGGATGTCAGATGTGGGAGGTCATGGTGTCGGATGGCCCTCCAGACTTCCACATCTGCACCAGGTGCAGCGAGATGGGGCTCCTAAGGGACCGTATTAGGATCCTGGAGCAGCAGCTCGATGACCTCTGTCTGATCAGGGAGAGTGAGGAGGTCATAGAGGGGAGTTATAGGGAGGTGGTCACTCCAAAACCACGGGAGAGAGACATGTGGGTCACGTTAAGGAAGGGCAAGGGGCAGAGGCAGGGACGAGTGAGTACTCCAATGTCGGTACACCTCGCAAATACGTACTCCTGTTTGAGTACGGATGGGGGTTACAGCCTACCCGGGGGTAGTGACAGCGGATGGGCCTCCAGCACAGAGACCAGCTCTGTTGCTCCAAAAGGTAGGGAAAAAAAGAGGGCAATAGTAATTGGGGACTCTATTGTTAGGGGGTCGGATAGGCGATTCTGTGGACGCAATCGGGAGACCAGGATGGTGGTCTGCCTCCCTGGTGCCAAGGTCTCGGACGTGTCTCAACGCATTCAAGATATCCTTAAATCAGAGGGAGAGGAGCCTGAGGTCGTGGTACATATAGGTACAAATGACATAGGTAAAAATAGGGAAGAGGTCCTGAAGGGAGGATTTAGGGAGTTGGGAGGGAGAGTTATGAAAAAGGACCAAAAAGGTAACAATCTCAGGATTACTGCCTGTGCCACGCGACAGTGAGAGTAGGAATGGAGCGAGGTGGAGGATAAATGCGTGGCTGAAAGATTGGTGCAGAGGGCAGGGATTCAAGTTCCTGGATCATTGTGACTTATTTTGGGGAAGGTGGGACCTGTACAGAAAGGACGGGTTGCACTTGAACCGGAGGGGGGACCAATATCCTAGCGGGGGAAATTTGCAAAGGCTGCTGGGGAGACTTTAGACTAGAATGGTTGGGGCGAGGGACTCAAATTGCGAAATAGTAGACAGAATGGGAGGCAGGAAGCAGAAAAGGGAAGCACTCGGACACAAGAGGAGAAAGAAAAAAAAGGAAATAAACAGAGAATAAGAGACGGGGGGTTTCTTAAATGTGCATATTTTAATGCTAGGAGCATTGTAAGAAAAGTGGATGAGCTTAGAGTCTGGATTGACACCTGGAAGTATGATGTTGTGGCGATCAGTGAAACGTGGTTGCAGGAGGGCTGTGATTGGAAACTAAATATTCCAGGATTTCGTTGCTTCAGGTGTGATAGAATTGGAGGGGCAAGAGGTGGAGGTGTTGCATTGCTAGTCAGGGAAGATACTACAGCAGTGCTTTGGCAGGATAGATTGGAGGGCTCATCTAGGGAGGCTATTTGGGTGGAATTGAGAAGTGGGAAAGGTGTAGCAACACTTATAGGGTTGTATTATAGACCGCCAAACGGGGAACGAGAATTGAAAGAGCAAATATTAGCAGGAGATAGCAGATATTAGTAGTAAGCACAAGGTAGTGATTGTGGGAGATTTCAACTTTCCACACATAGACTGGAAAAAACAATACCATTAGTTTCAATATAATTATGGAGAGGGTCAGAACTGGACCTAGGGTTGAGATTTTTCATTGGAGAAAGGCTAACTTTGATGAGATGCGAGATGATTTAAAAGGAGTGAACTGGGACATTTTGTTTTATGGGAAAGATGTAGAAGAGAAATGGAGGACATTTAAAGGGGACATTTTAAGAGTACAGAATCTTTATGTTCCTGTTCGGTTGAAAGGAAACAGTAAAAATTGGAAAGAGCCCTGGTTTTCAAGGGAAATTGGACATCTTGTTCGGAAAAAGAGGGAGATCTACAATAATTATAGGCAGCATGAAGTAAATGAGGTGCTTGAGGAGTATAAGGAATGTAAAAAGAATCTTAAGAAAGAAATTAGAAAAGCTAAAAGAAGATATGAGGTTGCTTTGGCAAGTAAGGTGAAAGTAAATCCAAAGGGTTTCTACAGCGATATTAATAGCAAAAGGATAACGAGGGATAAAATTGGTCCATTGGAGAGACAGAGTGGACAGTTATCTGCAGAGCCAAAAGAGATGGGGGAGATATTGAACAATTTTTTTTCTTCGGTATTCACCAAGGAGAAGGATATTGAATTATGTGAGGTAAGGGAAACTAGTAGAGTAGCTATGGATACTATGAGGTTCAAAGTAAGAGAAGTACTGACACTTTTGAAAAATATAAAAGTGGATAAGTCTCCAGGTCCTGACAGGATATTCCCTAGGACATTGAGGGAAGTTAGTGTAGAAATAGCCGGGGATATGACAGAAATATTTCAAATGTCATTAGAAACGGGAATAGTCCCCGAGGATTGGCGTACTGCGCATGCTGTTCCATTGTTTAAAAAGGGTTCTAAGAGTAAACCTAGCAATTATAGACCTGTCAGTTTGACTTCAGTGGTGGGCAAATTAATGGAAAAGATACTTAGAGATAATATATATAAGCATCTAGATAAACAGGGTCTGATTAGGAACAGTCAACATGGATTTGTGCCTGGAAGGTCATGTTTGACTAATCTTCTTGAATTTTTTGAAGAGGTTACTAGGGAAATTGACGAGGGTAAAGCAGTGGATGTTGTCTATATGGACTTTAGTAAGGCCTTTGACAAGGTTCCTCATGGAAGGTTGGTTAAGAAGGTTCAACTGTTGGGTATAAATGCAGGAATAGCAAGATGGATTCAACAGTGGCTGAATGGGAGAAGCCAGAGGGTAATGGTGGGTGGCTGTTTATCGGGTTGGAGGCAGGTGACTAGTGGGGTGCCTCAGGGATCTGTGTTGGGTCCTTTGTTGTTTGTCATGTACATTAATGATCTGGATGAAGGTGTGGTAAATTGGATTAGTAAGTATGCAGATGATACCAAGATAGGGGGTGTTGTGGATAATGAAGAGGATTTCCAAAGTCTACAGAGTGATTTAGGCCATTTGGAAAAATGGGCTGAAAGATGGCAGATGGAGTTTAATGCTGATAAATGTGAGGTGCTACACCTTGGCAGGATAAATCAAAATAGGACATACATGGTAACTGGTAGGGAATTGAAGAATACAGTTGAACAGAGGGATCTGGGTATAACCGTGCATAGTTCCTTGAAGGTGGAATCTCATATAGATAGGGTGGTAAAGAAAGATTTTGGTATGCTAGCCTTTATAAATCAGAGCATTGAGTATAGAAGCTGGGATGTAATGTTAAAATTGTACAAGGCATTGGTGAGACCAAATCTGGAGTATGGTGTACAATTTTGGTTGCCCAATTATAGGAAGGATGTCAACAAAATAGAGAGAGTACAGAGGAGATTTACTAGAATGGTGCCTGGGTTTCAACAACTAAGTTACACAGATAGGTTGAATAAGTTAGGTCTTTATTCTCTGGAGCGCAGATGGTTAAGGGGGGACTTGATAGAGGTCTTTAAAATGATGAGAGGGATAGACAGAGTTGATGTGGACAAGCTTTTCCCTTTGAGAATAGGGAAGATTCAGAGAAGAGGACATGACTTCAGAATTAAGGGACAGAAGTTTAGGGGTAATATGAGGGGGAACGTCTTTACTCAGAGAGTGGTAGCGGTGTGGAATGAGCTTCCAGTGGAAGTGGTGGAGGCAGGTTCATTGGTATCATTTAAAAATAAATTGGATAGGCATATGGATGAGAAGGGAATGGAGGGTTATGGTATGAGTGCAGGCAGGTGGGACTAAGGGGAAAAAAAGTTGTTCGGCACGGACTTGTAGGGCCGAGATGGCCTGTTTCCGTGCTGTAATTGTTATATGGTTATATGGTTATATGGAAGATTCAAACAAGGGGACATGGACTTGAGAATTAAGGGACTGAAGTTTAGGGGTAACATGAGGGGGAACTTCTTTACTCAGAGAGTGGTGGCTGTGTGGAATGAGCTTCCAGTGAAGGTGGTGGAGGCAGGTTTGTTTTTATCATTGAAAAATAAATTGGATAGTTATATGGACGGGAAAGGAATGAAGGGTTATGGTCTGAACGCAGGTATATGGGACTAGGGGAGAATATGTGTTCGGCACGGACTAGAAGGGTCGAGATGGCCTGTTTCCGTGCTGTAATTGTTATATTGTTATATGAAGCTGGGCAGAGGTGGACAGTAGGCTTGAGCCTGTTCTGAATCCCCCCCCCCCCCCCCCCCGCTTGCCTCGATGGTTGTTCCGACGTTTTCCCAGAGCCGTGCTCCCATTTTTGTTGCCGTGACGTGCTCTTGTGACCTCTGTTGGTCACACTGGATCGGTGAGTAAAGTGTCTAAAATGCTTGAGTTATGCTAAAGTTTAAGTTTAAGAGTGTTTTACGATCGTAGAGTGTTAGTGCTAATGCGTTAGTAGTAAGAAAGATATTTAAAATAAACATAATAGTTTAAAAAATGCACAATCTCCGCAGAGCTACCATGACGGCGACTGGAGCCGATCGAGTAATCAACATTCCGGTCAATGGAAGTCTCTTCCTGTCTGTTTCAATTTTAGTTTAGCATAGTTTAGAGATACAGCGCAGAATTCAATTCAATTGAACTTTATTGTCATTGCACAAATACGAGTACAGGTGCAACGAAATGCAGTTTAGCATCTGGTCATAGTGCAAGATAGTAGAAATAAAAATAAAAATACAAAATAACAATAACAGGATAGCCAGGGTTCAGGGGAAAGAGTGTGGGTAGTGTGGGGAGGGGGGAAATGGGGAAGGGGAAGGGGGCTTTGTGGGTCAGTTACCTCAAATTGGTGAATTTAATATTCATACCATTGGTTTTCGACCTGCCCAGGCAGAATATGAGGTGTTGTTTCTCCAGTTTGAATGTGGCCTCTCTCTAGCAGTGGAAGAGGTCTGGAAAGAAAGGTCAGTTTGGGAATGGGAAAGAGAGTTGAAATGTAGAGCAACCGGGAGATCCATTAAACCTTGGAGGCGTAAATATTCGGTAAAGAGGTTGTCAAGACCATGCTATGAATCTATGAATCTATTCTGTTAAGAATGATCTTCTGTTCTCAGCATAATTGCTTTTAAAACATTATTGTATTGGAGGTAGGCGCGGACTAAGTGGGCTGAAGGGCCTGTTTCCACACTGTATCTCTAAACTCTAAAAAACTAACTGATTCCTCAGTGCCCAATGAAAAGAAAACAACATGAAGTAGCTCCCTTTAACCAGAGTTTTCAGCATGACCTTCCAGTCACTAACCATTTCTTTAAGTTCTGCTAGTGAATGTCAGATGTGAAACTCATGAACATCTCTGAGGGTATTGAATTAAATCTCACTTCAAAGGTTTTGCAAGATTCTTATAAAAATGCCTTGCCCTTAGTCTGTGGTATTAATAGACTCACCAGCACGATACACATCTCCAGTCTTACTGATTGTGATAGTCTTGTTTTTCACTGATCACATTTGGCCATATAGCTCTAGCTTGCGTCTCCTCCCAGGATCCCAGTGACATTTTTGTTTCCAAGAACATCTGCACACGTTGCGCGTACAAACCAAAAGTTTGTGACCTCCCATGTATCTCCAGCTCACCAAGCTAGCCAGCTGGTGGAATAGCTGCCAACTACCAAGATAATGCAGTTGTCACTGTTCCAGGAATCCAGACCTCATCTCTGGTTAGAGTTTGAACATACTCTACACGACCATATGGATTTATTTCAAGTACTCTAAGACCACCTGCTTTAGTGTCATCTGCAAACGTACTAACCATGCCATCTCCCCTGCACATTTTTCCCTCTAATTCCTGTTGACTATTCGGGTGTCAAACGTACAACTCCCAGCAAGGTGATCATTCTCTTCTAATTTCTCATATCCACCCAGAAAGCCTCACGGTAATATCGCTTTGGACAACTGCCTTGATGTTCTTCTCAATCAATAAAACAACTTCCCCTCCTCTTTTACTCCCACTTGAATCCTGCCTGCCAGGGATGCAGCTGCCACTTATAACCACCCTGTTAAATGTTTATTGGTTGGCATCGTGCCGTCCCGCTCCTTATGAGCTACAATTTAATTCTACATCTGAAATAAATGGGATGAAAGAGTCATCAGGGTTACGTCTGGGTATGACTGGAGATTACACATTAAAAGGTGATTTCAATGAGACGTGTGTCATTTTGAGGAAATACAGAAGAAATACTCAGAGGCCTGGAGAAACTCTTTATGGCCCTGGGATAGAGTGCAGTCATTAAGCAGTACACCATAGTAGGAACAACATTCAACACTACCCAGTGACCAAGAACTTGACCGTTACTAAATGGCCATCATCCATGTGACTTCACATACTGTACCATTACAGACTTGCAAAGTATGCCATCAGGTCAGGTGAGGTTCATTATTGTCACATGTACTAAGGTACAGTGCAAAGATTTATTTTGCATGCTGTCCAATTAAATCAGATAATATTACATATCAATACCATCAAACCAAACTCATGTACAATAGGTAAAGTGAAGGGAGAAATCCAGAGTGTAGAATATATAGTTTTCAGCATTGTAGTGCACCCGTTCCAGAGACAAGGGGCAATGTTTGCAATGGGGTAGAGGGGAAGTAGACAGTTCCCCAGCCTATGGAAGGGTTTTCCTGATACCGAAGGAGCTGTTCCTGAGAGTGGCGGTGGGCGCGTTCAAGCTTCTGTGTCATCTGCCCGAGCGAGGACAAGAATGAATGGCTTGGGTGGGAAAGGTCTTAGATCATGTTGACTGCTTCCCCCCTCCTACCCCACCCCCCCTTCCCCCACACACCCCACACATACACCCATAAACCCCCCTCTCCCCCACACACACTACCTACCCCCATACCGCCCCTCCTCCCACACCCTCTCCCCCGCACACACCCCCTACCCCACATGCCCCTAACCCACATCCCCCCTCCCCCACAGCACCTCCAATAGCCCCCTCCCCCACACCCCGTCTGCACAGCCCGCCTTCCCCACACTACTCTCACCCACATGCCCCACCCCCACACCCCTCTCCCCACACGCCCCTTCCCCCACACACACCCCTCCCCCACAACCTCATTTTCTCCCCCATATCCCCTCTCCCACACACATCCCTTCCCCCACTCCTCTCCTCCCCTGCACCCCCACACACCCCCGCCCCCCATTGGGGAACGGTTTGCATTGGGGGACCAGGCCCCCGTGTGACTGGGACCCAACGGGTCCCACTTAGTCTGCTTTTCCTTTAATTTCCCTCCAAATTAATTTATTCCACACAAACAAAGATTTTATATCAAAGCTAACATTATTAATGTCAGGTAATAGTTAAGCATTATAACTAATTAAAATAATATAATTAAATCAAACAATATAGTGACAAAGATGAATTCAAAAATTAGAAATCAAAATTTTGAAAATATTTAAAATTACATTCAGTTTTAGATAGATCTATGATTTGCAATGTAATTGTGGTGATGCATGGTAAGCAGATGTTGTTACCTCTTTTTGGAAGGGCACACGTGTGAAAGAAATACATCTATTTGATTCTTTACTATGATTTGTTGAGGGTGTAGGTTATGGGGCAGGTAGTGGGCTATGGTCATTTCCCATGCATCCACAAATGCTACGTTGATGCCGGCAAACATCTTTCTCATCAGTGAATTAAGTTGAAAAGTGAACCAGTCACTGTAGTTAAGAATTACAGCTTGTGTCAGGGCCCGTACATTCATAGACCTTATAACAACCACCGTATCTGGATTCCTGCTGAGCAGCTGTAGAACCGATCTTCGAATATGCTGCAGCCTTCTGATGTACCATTCTGCTGGGAAAGGGCCGAAATGGGCACATATAGCAATGCTAATAACTGTGTCTTTCCCTCCTACAATTTCATTCAGTTTATTTGAAATATAGTACAGATGCTGGCTTGAAATGGTGGCGAATTGAATTGGCGGGCCATGAATAAAATATTTCAGCATGATGTTGTTTTGCACGTCGAAGGCACACTGAGGGCCAATTATTTCTGTATTTCCAAGGTCAAATCTTCTAATACCTAAACAGAAAAATACCTGAACACTTAAATTGATGTCACAATATTGGCAATGTTAATATTGAGGAAACTGGGATAGGCACTTCAATCCAAACAATATCACAACAAAGGGAGCTGTCAATTTACCTGCCACCCAAGGTAAAGGTTGAACAAAGGGAGATAATTTTCAAAGTGAGGATGGTGGGGAGGACAGTATCTGTAATGTCCACCACTTACTGCACCCTCCTTCGTTCTTGAGCGTTTGAAGTACCAAACTCAAAGTGATGAGACCATCTTTATGTTCCCCATCTAACACTGCCATTACACCAGAGGCATCTATATTCCACCTAGGCTCCATAGAGGACGTACTTGGTCAGGCTATTGGGAATTATCCACCTTCGAGGACTTTAAAACCATCAGTACCTTCTCTTTGATAAATCATATATGGTCCAAGACATCAACATCTATGTCCCAATTCCTTAGCTTCCACGACCATTTCCTCAGTAAAAAAGCTGATTAGACATTTTCATTTAATACCTACCTCAACTCTCGTGGCACTACACAAAAATGGCTGTGCTAATACCTATTGTAATATTTTCTCTATAGCCTCCCTTTTCCTCTTAATAGACCTGTAGAATTTATTGGATTTGCCTTTATCTTGACGGCCAGATCATGTCCTCTTTATGCCTTTCGGATTGATTTCAGTAAACTCCTGCGCTTCTTATACTCAGTGAGGGATTTGCTTGATCCCGACTGCCTATAGCCGATATAGATCTCCTCAAATGTCCATGCATCTCCAAACTTGGCTTTGTCCAGGGACCCCGACAGTCCTTTCATCTGAGACGGAGGTTCACATGTACTTCTTCTAACCCCACCTACTACATCTGGTGTTCCCAATGTGGGCTCCAATG
Source organism: Leucoraja erinaceus (assembly GCF_028641065.1). NCBI lineage: Eukaryota > Metazoa > Chordata > Chondrichthyes > Rajiformes > Rajidae > Leucoraja > Leucoraja erinaceus. The sequence goes on along the minus strand of NW_026576713.1, from coordinate 58,064 downwards.
TACATCAGTGAAAACAAATGTAGACTTGGCGACTTAACATATTTGTACTTGACGAAACGTAGACTTATTTTGCTGAATACTTACACTCGATGCACAGAGACGACAGGATATCCTGATTGCCAACTATTTCAACACCCCTCCCATTCCCACACTAACCTTTCTGTCCTGGGCCTCCTCCATTGCCAGAGTGAGGCCACTCGCAAATTGGATGTCCGGCACCTCATATTTCACTTGGGTAGCTTACATCCCAGCGGTATGAATGATGATTCGATAATTTTAAGTAACATACTTATACTTCACTCCACTCTCACCTGCTTCCTCAACCTAGTCATTTAACCAGTTCCCCAGTCTCCACATTGCTTCCCTCTTGAGATCACACCTTCCCTAGCCAACAATGGGCCTACCAGGGTACCGCCCTGTCTGAGGGCATTTGTGACATCCTTCCTATAATTGGGCGACCAAAATTGTACACCATACTCCAGATTTGGTCTCACCAATGCCTTGTACAATTTTAACATTACATCCCAGCTTCTATACTCAATGCTCTGATTTATAAAGGCTAGCATACCAAAAGCTTTCTTTACCACCCTATCTATATGAGATTCCACCTTCAAGGAACTATGCACGGTTATTCCCAGATCCCTCTGTTCAACTGTATTCTTCAATTCCCTACCATTTACCATGTACGTCCTATTTTGATTTGTCCTGCCAAGGTGTAGCACCTCACATTTATCAGCATTAAACTCCATCTGCCATCTTTCAGCCCATTCTTCCAAATGGTCTAAATCACTCTGTAGACTTTGGAAATCCTCTTCATTATCCACAACACCCCCTATCTTGGTATCATCTACATACTTACTAATCCAATTTACCACACCTTCATCCAGATCATTGATGTACATGACAAACAACAAAGGACCCAACACAGATCCCTGAGGCACCCCACTAGTCATCTGACTCCAACCCGACAAACAGCCATCCACCATTACCCTCTGGCTTCTTCCATTCAGCCACTGTTGAATCCATCTTGCTACTCCTGCATTTATACCCAACAGTTGAACCTTCTTAACCAGGCTTCCATGAGGAACCTTGTCAAAGGCCTTACTAAAGTCCATATAGCCAACATCCACTGCTTTACACTCGTCAATTTCCCTAGTAACCTCTTCAAAAAATTCAAGAAGATTAGTCAAGCATGACCTTCCAGGCACAAATCCATGCTGAATGTCCCTAATCAGACCCTGTTTATCCAGATGCTTATATATATTATCTCTAAGTATCTTTTCCATTAATTTGCCCACCACTGAAGTCAAACTAACAGGTCTACAATTGCTAGCGTTACACAAAAAAGCTGGAGAAACTCAGCGGGTGCAGCAGCATCTATGGAGCGAAGGAAATAGGCAACGTTTCGGGCCGAAACCCTTCTTCAGACTGATCGGGGGCCTATAATTGCTAGGTTTACTCTTAGACTAAAAAATAATTTCTACCCATGTGCGATAAAAGAGCTTAATTCCAACAGAGAACACTGGGGAAACAAAATGTAATTCCAAGAAATGCCGCCAAATTCTTTTAAATTCTTTTCAAATACTTATTTATTATTTTACGAATAAGTGTACATATGTGTCAATGGTTGTCGTGTTTGTATTTTTTTAACCGGAGGAGATGTAATGGAATTTCGTTGTACAGTATTGTGCAATGACAATAAACGCATTCAGTCATTCATTCATTCATTAAGGGTTTGGACACGCGAGAGGCAGGAAACATGTTCCAGATGTTGGGGGAGTCCTCAACCAAGGGCCACAGTTTAAGAATAAGGGGTAAAGCATTTAGAACAGAGATGAGGAAACACTTGTGAGTCTGTGGGATTCTCTGCCTCAGAGGGCAGTGGAGGCCGGTTCTCTGAATACTTTCAAGAGAGAGCTTGATAGGGCTCTTAAAGATAGTGGAGTCTGGGGATATGGGGAGAAGGTAGGAATGGGAACGGATTGTGGATGATCAGCCATGATCACATTGAATGGCGGTACTGACTCGAAGGGACGAATGGCCTACTCTTGCACCTATTGTCTATCTGACCTTGACTATGCTCCTGAGGTCATATAACTTTCTACACCATAGCGTCAGGGTCCTTGGCATTTCACTTCTCTAAATCACTTCTACATCCATCTCCGCCCTGTTCCACACTATTTCAGTAAGATGATTGTCTACAATTACCTTGGTTCATTTCACTGATCCACTTGCACTCTGTTAGTACCACATTTAAGACTGGCTACTCAGACAATTGCTGTAATTTCTCATTTCCTTTCTCATTTAACTCTTTTCCTTATTTCAGTTTTGTATTTGGATATAAAACGGATAGACAAATAAGCCAGACAAATCTGTATAGAGTGATAAATCACACTAACCTGGAACAAATGCAGTCAAGTATTCAAACCACTGACGCATAGTGGAATCTCCAAACAGATGAACTTTTTTTCTTCGGAGGCACTCGGTAACTTTTGCAGGAGTGTTGAAGCGACGAATATTGCAGGTCAGTGGCATCCACTGGTCCTTATAATAAAAGCCAGACGGTGTAGTCATTGGTTTTCCCCGAACACATTCGTCAAGAACTGTGGCTGAATATAAGGGGAAACATAGAAACATAGAAAATAGGTGCAGGAGAAGGCCATTCGGCCCTTCGAGCCAGCACCGCCATTCATTGCGATCATGGCTGTTCGTCCCCTATCAATAACCCATGCCTGCCTTCGCCCCATATTCCTTGACTCCACTAGCCCCTAGAGCTCTAACTAACTCTCTCTTAAATCCATCCAGTGATTTGGCCTCCACTGCCCTCTGTGGCAGGGAATTCCATAAATTCACAACTCTCTGGAAGAAAAAGTTTTTTCTCACCTCAGTCTTAAATGACCTCCCCTTTATTATAAGACTGTGGCCCCTGGTTCTGGACTCGCCCAATATTGGGGAATTTTTCCTGCATCTAGTTTGTCCAGTCCTTTTATAATTTTAAATGCTTCTATAAGACCCCCTTCATCCTTCTAAACTCCAGTGAATACAAGCCTAGTCTTTTCAATATTTCCTCATATGACAATCCCGCTATCCCATGGATCAATCTTGTGAACCTACGCTGCACTGCCTTCCTCAAATTAGGAGACCAAAACTGTACACAATACTCCAGATGTGGTCTCACCAGAACCCTATACAACTGCAGAAGAAGCTTTTTAATCCTATACTGAAATCCTCTTGTTATGAAGGTCAACATTCCATTAGCTTTCTTCACTGCCTGCTGTACCTGTAAGCCAACTTTCAGTGACCGGTGTACAAGGACACCCAGGTCTCGCTGCACCTTCCCCTTACTAACCCCATTGCGATAATAATCTGCCCTCTTGTTTTTGCCGCCAAAGTGAATAACCTCACATTTATCTATATTATACTGCATCTGCCACGCATCTGCCCACTCACTCCACCTGTCCAGGTCACACTGCAACCTCCTAATGTCCTCTTCACAGTTCACACTGCCACCCAGCTTTGTGTCATCCGTAAACTTGCTAGTGTTGCTCCTAATTCCCTCTTCCAAATCATTAATATATATGGTAAACAGTTGCGGCCCCAACACTGAGCCTTGCGGCACTCTACTCACCACTGCCTGCATTCTGAAAAGGACCAGTTCACTCCTACTCTTTGCTTCCGGTCTACCAATCAATGTTCTATCCATGTTAACATCCTACCCCCAATACCATGCGCTCTAATTTTAGTCACCAGTCTCCCGTGCGGGACCTTATTATTAAAGGCTTTCTGGAAGTCTAGATACACTATATCCACTGGCACCCCTTCATTCATTTCACTTGTCACATCCTCAAAAAATTCCAGAAGATCAGTCAAGCATGATTTTCCTTTCATAAATCCATGTTGACTTGGATCCTTTTTCTGCTATCCAAATGTCCCACTATTACCTCTTTAATAATTGACTCCAGCATCTTTCCCACCACCAAAGTCAGGATAACTGGTCTGTAAATCCCTGTTTTCTCTCTCGCTCCTTTCTTGAAAAGTGGGATAACATTAGCTATCCTCCAATCTACAGGAACTGATCCTGAATATATTGAACATTGGAAAATGATCACTAATGCATCCACTATTTCTAGAGCCACCTCCCTGAGGACCCTGGGATGCGGACCATCAGGCCCAGGGGATTTATCCACCTTCAGTCCCATTGGCCTACCCAATACTGTTTCTCGCCTAATGAAAATGTATTTCAGTTCCTCTGCCCCCTTAGATCCTCTGTCCTCCAGTACATCTGGGAAATTGTTTGTGTCTCCCTTAGTGGACAGATCCGAAGTACCTATTCAACTATTTTGCCATTTCCTTGTTGCCCTTAATAATTTCACACGTGTCTGCCTTCAAGGGACCCACATTTGACTTTGCTACTCTTTTTCCCTTAACATATCTAAAGAGAAACATTTTGCCTTTGGCTATCAATACATTTTTGAGTGGTTAGGTATAATTTCCATGTACAGAATGTACAAAGTAAACTAATCTGAGCAGTACGTGAACAATGTTGTGTCAATTAGGTTGGCAGCAGGCCAGCTGGGTGGATGGTTCCTTTGTTAAGATCAATTAGCCAGAAATGAATTTCTGAAAACTGGGAGGGTGGCTAATGTTGCACCATTATTTGGGAAAGGCTCCAGGACAAATCAGGGAACTACAGGTCAGCGAGCCAGCTACCAGTGGTGGGAGAGTTGTTGGAAGGGATTCTAGGGGACAGAATTGGTGAGAATAGTCACTAAGGCTTTGGTTGCGGAAAATTGTGTCTCGTGAATCTGTCAGGTTTTTTTCGATGTCAACAAACGACTGATGAGGTCAGGGCAGTGAATATTCTCTTTATGGACTTTAGCAAAGCCTTTAACAAGATCACACATTGGTAAGCTTGTTTGCAAGATCAGATCATATGGATTCCAAGGTAGGCTGGAAATTGGATTCAAAATTGGTTTGGAGGACAAAGGGTAGTTGTGGAGGTTGTTTTTCTGATTGAAGGCCTGTGACCAGTTGTGCATGGCCGGGGTCAGTGTGGGTCCACTGCTGTTTGTTAACATTGTTAGTAAATTTATACCTAAATTGCTGAAATGGTGGACAGTGAGTAATACTTACACAACAGGGCTCATTTTCTCCATATTCTACTGAATCACAGAGCTATAGAGCATGGCAACTTCGGACTGCTTTGTCCGTGTTGAGCATTCTAGGATTCTGAGCTTGTCCCATTTGCCCACATTTAGCCTCTAACTGTCAAAACCTTTCCTATCAATTTCTATCTTATTAAGTAGCATTCCAGAGTGAGAATGATGCCCGAGATCCTTCTTACCCTATGCTCTCTCAAACCTCACAGTAATATTGAAGTACATAACAGAATAGATCAGTTGGGGAGGTGAGCTAAGGACTGGCCAATGGAATGTAACTGTGATCAGTGTGATACGTTGCATGTTGGTCTGTCAACCAGGGCAGGACTTGCACAGTAAATAGTACAACCTTGTAAAATGGTGCAGATGGAGTTACTACAGATAAAGTATATCAAATTATGAGAGGCAGCAATAAAGTGAACACCCAGTATTTATCCCAATTTAGAGGATTCTAAAGTTAAAGAGCATAGGGTAAGAAAGATCTCAGATGCATATTTTTCACATCTGGAATGAACTGCCAGAGGAGGTCACAGAATTGCTACTTTAAAATTTCATATCACCAAAGTGATTAGTAGTATCTGGCTCAGTGAACTCAATGGAAGAACTGCACTGAGTAGATGTATGTTGGGTGATGATCTGCCTCTACTACTGATGGTCCACACCAGGAAAGAGATTTAAATCCCAGAAAATGCAGTTTTATCTTAGATTATATTTTCAACCATGTATTAAAATTATAAAAATACAATTGGCAACCATATCTCCTATACGAATAAATGGATTGTATTGGTTGAGAGGTGCATAATATTGAATCAATACTAGTCCTGGAAAATAATACATTTTGCTGATTAAATTATAACTTAAATGTTCTTCAAATTCAAGAAAGAACTACATGTGCTGTAAAGTTATATTTTGTTTGTAAGGTCTGCATATTTATAGCGAGGAACTGCTTCACTATTCTATTATTATTTCCTCCAATACACTAGACTATAATTTTTTTAGACATGATTGAAAATGATCTTACCTGGTTGAGGTGACGGCTCTACGATTATATAACCCATGGCACAGGGTAATATGGGTATGTTGAGGTTGACTTTACTGCAAATGTTAATACCATTCATTAAGTCACTGTGTCAATATAACATGCATACAAAGGACAGTCCAAGAAAGTCATCAAATAATCTACTTATCAAACCTAGCACATCGTAATTAACGTAGCTTCCACAATTTTAGCTTCAAATGTCATCTTCTGAATAGTATGGAACCTGTAATTTAAGAAATCCATCTAAATCCAAATTGATCTACGTTAAATTACATTATTCTACAGGTAACAATTGATTTTCTTAAAATATCAGACTTTGTAACTAACAACTAAAACATCAGGTTAGAGGATAATAGTAAGATTAAACGAGAAATTACCAGTTTGATGTTTGATCTTTATTTTATGAAGAGTTACGATGAGGGATTACGTGAAGAAGCCCGCCAGTGGGCATGCGCGTCAATCTTCAAAACAGCGGTGTGAAATCACAGACAACAGTAGTTGAAGTGACACAGTAAGATTAGAGAAACCTAGAATTACCAGATGACCTTTATGATACGAGTGTTGGGAGCAGAGGGCACGTAATCGCTCATCGTAACTCCTCATAAAATGAAGATCAAACTTCAAACTAGTAAGTTCTCGTTTAATCTTACTATTTTACTTCGGTGTCACGTGAGTGATTCCGTGAAGATTTCAAAGCTCTGTAATTTCATGCCGTGGAAAAGTCCACACAAACACAACAGCATCAGTTGACCACAGACAATGGAAACATTGATAACGCATACAGACGTGACATGGATTTAAAACATGCTGATGCTATTTAATGAACAAATAATAATAATAATAGTAACCCCTCTCATCTGGGAGGAACTATAAAATAGATCCTAAAATAGAGTTGGCAAATACCCCCGGTCTGGCTATGGGTTATTATAAAATGTTTGGAAAGCTCGTTCATTAGACCATCCTGCAGTCACTAGGATGTGGTCCAGCCATAACCCTTGCTGCTGATGTTGTAGCAGCCCTGGTGGAGTGAGATTAGAAAATATTAATATATACTCCTGCATAAGGCAAAAACCCGTTTTAGCCACCTGGAGATGGTCTGAACTGATACCTTCTAATGAGGTTTTTCGTAACTAACAAACATTGCTAGTATCAGAGCCTCTAAGGCTCTAGGTGACCTTGACGTATTGTTGTAAATGTGTGACCACACATAACCGAAGGTGCATGGGGTATGCCGTGAGAACTAGTTTGAGACCTGATGCCCCTGGGTTGCTCTACTTAACTAAATCATAAACGTAAAATATTATATTATTTTGTAGGTGTAACCATCCTGTCCAGTCGCAATTTATGTAGTCACTGGACCCGTTGCACTGAGACCAGAGCCCTGAGGATAACTAACTCATGACAGCCGGGCCAAAGATAAGGATGTAGCTGGAGCAACCCTGGTGAAGTAGTGTTAACACAATTACAATATCCCATACGTCTGTGTGCTTGGGCCTGGGAGAACTCGTGTTAAAGATATCCTTTATAAACTGGATATCAAAGGGAGAGACACGACAGAGTGGGTCCCGCTCGCTGCAGCAAATATGATGAGAAGGCACGTTGGGCTAAGTTAATGGCTTTATAACAATTTATTGTCAAAGACCGATTTGAAATTAACTCCAAGACGTCAGTAATCCATGCCATATTATATGTAACATAGTATTTAAACAAAACACTTCCCATCTCCTGAAGAGGAAATGTACTGATGTTTTGGTGCTAGCCCTGCACTCTGCAGTGAGCACACACATGGATCGGTCTGACAATCCGAGCCGCAGGAGCAGTCTTCTCAGAGTCTGCAAGTCAATGAATTGATTTTATCATGCAGGGGCTGGTTTCCTGAGTCACAGGCTGAACCAGCAAAGTTTTATGTTTAGAATAACCATATAAGGTTATATTATATTCCCAATATAAGCGGGAACCATGCCTGCATAGGCCAGTCAGACAGTACGAAAAACTCTGAAGCGGGATCTTGCTGAATTTATTGCAATACCCAACTGACGAGGCAAAATAGAGAAAAGGCATAAAAGAACATTCCTCCCCCATGTAGCAAGAATGTATCTCTCGCCACTGTGAACCACATATTTATGCAACCGGTGAATGAGCCTGGATACAAACATATCGATATTCGGTGTTTCATTGAGCCATAACGTCATAAAATACATCCATTCTGTGTTGTCATTGATTTTACGTGATGATACACCAGCACCAAATGAGGTTAGGTAAATATGACTGGATTGAACCCATGTGACTAACATATGCTACCATCACAATGTATCAGCTTGGAATTGAGCATGCCAATTATGCATATTCGCACAATAACCATATAACCATATAACAATTACAGCACGGAAACAGGCCATCTCGACCCTTCTAGTCCGTGCCGAACACATAATCTCCCCTAGTCCCATATACCTGCGCTCATACCATAACCCTTCATTCCCTTCCCATCCATATAACTATCCAATTTATTTTTAACCCTTTAACCCATAGAATGCACAGAGTGTCTTTAGGTAGTTGATACCAATAACTGGGGAATGGTAACGCATGCAAATCCCATCTGCCTCCGTGACTAGAGATGGCATTGGTAATTTTCCATCTTTGAGCACTAGCATCACTTTGTAATATAACTGAAGATTTAGTGACCAAAAGCTACTGGAGCAATGCTGAATACTGTTCATCCACAATTGTGACTTTGGTAGCTTCAGCTGGTAAGGCATAGGTCTGTTAACAATGACCTACATGGCACCTGAGAGGTTACTACTTTGCACGTTGTAAGTTCTGATAATGCAAGGCTCAATTTGCACAGCTGAAACACAGCTGCTATATTGCCAATTACACTTGATGAATAGAAGGCTGCTTCATAACAACAAGGTTGTTACAGGCTTCTATTGTTTCCACTCTCTTCCCCAGGGCGGAGTCACAGACAAATTAATAATTAAAGGTAAATCCCATAATCAATAACGCTAGTTGGTAGCAACTTAAATTTAACTGGATGGATGAGGAACCTCAAATTCTCAATTATAGTTTGAGGCTGAAACTGTTGATTTTAGCAAAATACAGCGTTTAGAATATCATCCAGATAAGCCAGAACAAGTGTTTTTGAGCTTTTGGCAGTCCAAGCACCGGTTTAGTAATTTGGTAAATAACCTGGGAGCTGAATTTAGCACATTTTGCAACCCTTTAACTGTTATAATTGTCCCATCCAGATAAATTTCAAATGTCTCTGGTGATCCCTGAGAATGGAAATCAGTTGTTTAACAGTAAGGAAGTTCTATATTCTGAAAAGTCTATGTTGCACATGCGAGTTAAATAAAGGATGAATCGACATCCTCCATCGTTCACAATAAACAGGCCACGACTGCCATAATTCCCAGCCTGCCTCGAACGAAAACTCTGACCAGATTCCCGAGCTTGTCTCGAAAGGCAATCCTGGACTTAATAACGAGCCTGCCTCGAAAGACAACTCTGGCCCCAATTCCAAGCCATGCTTGGAACCATTGTATACTGTGTAAAATAAACCAATCACATAGAAACATAGAAATTAGGTGCAGGAGTAGGCCATTCGGCCCTTCGAGCCTGCACCGCCATTCAATATGATCATTTAGTTTATAAACGGATCTGAATCTCATGTTATCATTGTCATTTGTACAAAAAACAAGTGTAAATATTACCAACTTGTAAATGGTCCACATACCCCATGTTTCTGAAGAACCAGACCCACCTACCTCCATGGTTACCAGTGGTCTTATGGTAAGCACAAAGGCCCCTGATGTGGGTTCTATTCCCGTCCTTGATTGGAGAGTAGGACTGGTAGGGTGTGTGGATTCCATATTTCCTGAGACCGGCTTGGACCTTGGCCTGAAAGACCTCTGCCCAGCTTTCAAGCTGCCACCAGCTTCAGTGATCTGCTTACTGCCGATGAAGCATGGAGTGTGTTGTCGCCGAAACGATGAAGCTTTGTTCGTCGTTGGTACCTTGATCAGCCCGACAACTTTTGCTTCCTCATCCAGGTATACCTGTTGGATAAATCTTACCCGAAGAGAAGATTCGGTGGCTGGTTTCATGCCTCAAATTTCACCCCTGATAGCGCTGTTCACAGCCAGCACTTATAGGGTGATTTCACCAAATGTCAAATGACCGTAGATCCCCCCTCACGTGACCGAAAATTTTAACTGGAGGACATATGTCACTTCGGTACATGTTAGTGAATGGGGAAACACGCACTTTCCCATCCGTTAAAAACATGGAAAACGGCCGATTTTTGAGCTGAAATTTTCTGTGCTAGTCGGGGTGACCGTGAAGCACAGCGACCTAAATTTTCAGGCAAAAAAAAAGATAGAAAGTAAGGTAATTACAAGAGGGAACTGAAGGTGGAAAACAGCGGAAGTGAACAGCCGACATTTGCCGTGGAGATTTAAAGATCCAAAATATTGGGAATTATCGCGTTTGCTCGCTGAATTTCATCAAGTTAATAATGCCTTACTTTTGATGAAATGCAGCGAGCAAATGCAATAATTCCCGATATTTAGGTCGCTGTGCTTCACGGTCACCCCGACTAACACAGAAAATTTCAGCTCAAAAATCGGCCGTTTTCCATGTTTTTAACGGGTGGGAAAGTGCGTGTTTCCCCATTCACTAACATGTACCGAAGTGACATATGTCCTCCAGTTAAAATTTTCGGTCACGTGAGGGGGGATCTACGCTCATTTGACATTTGGTGAAATCACCCTATAGCGTGAGGGGAACTCTGGCCTCTTCCGGGTTTTCTGCCAACGGCTGGAACCAACTCTTCCGTCATTAACCCCTTCGTTTGCGAGTATTTCCTTAGAGCCATATGCATGTGCTCCAGTATCTTCCACGGACATACTTTTGAATTTGAAGTCAGTTACACACTGTCCACTCGCACTCCCCTCCACAGACCATATAACAATTACAGCATGGAAACAGGCCATCTCGACCCTTCTAGTCCGTGCCGAACACATAATCTCCTCTAGTCCCATATACCTGCGCTCAGACCATAACCCTCCATTCCCTTCCCATCCATATAACTATCCAATTTATTTTTAAATGATAAAAACGAACCTGCCTCCACCACCTTCACTGGAAGCTCATTCCACACAGCCACCACTCTCTGAGTAAAGTTCCCCCTCATGTTACCCCTAAACTTCAATCCCTTAATTCTCAAGTCATGTCCCCTTGTTTGAATCTTCCCTACTCTCAGTGGGAAAAGCTTTTCCACGTCAACTCTGTCTATCCCTCTCATCATTTTAAAAACCTCTATCAAGTCCCCTCTTAACCTTCTGCGCTCCAAAGAATAAAGCCCTAACTTGTTCAACCTTTCTCTGTAACTTAGTTGCTGAAACCCAGGCAACATTCTAGTAAATCTCCTCTGTACTCTCTCTATTTTGTTGACATCCTTCCTATAATTAGGCGACCAAAATTGTACCCCATACTCCAGAATTGGCCTCACCAATGCCAGCGGCCGTCGGGAGACAGGGAGATTTGTAGGCAGCACTGAAAACAGGTGCTGCCGCAGACCCCTGAGGATACCTGCACTGATAACTCCCTCCTTTGGAGAATCGTTATGGCGCAACCTCTCCATCAGGTGCTCCATGTGGGTTTAGACGTCCGTAGCCACTACCCATTGAAGGAGGGAAACCCTCCTGGCCCGACTCGTCCGAATCCAAAGGCCTGACCGACTTACTCCTGGTTTTACCCCTTTTCTGGGGCACCATAGCGGTCTGGGAGCCGCTGACCCCTTTGTCAGCGACTTCGGTAGCGAACCCGACGGCCGCCGGCTACCCGCGCTTCAGCGGTCCGGACCGGGATATCCCCACGGTCCATAACCGTTTTCCCCGCGGCCCGTCTGGACTTCGCCCCGAAATCTAATCCAGCAGGAAAACTCTGTAACAGAGCCTCCAGCAAGACAAAACACAGAACCTGGAAATAAGTTTTAAAACTTGCCTGCAGGTTTAAACTTGCCGCTAGAACGAGCAGTGCACCTGCCAGTCAGTCGCTGCACCATGCGCTAGATGTAATGACGCGCAAGCGCACTGGCGGGCTTCTTCACGGAATCACTCACGTGACTCTGAAGTAAAATCAGAGATTATTCCCAATTCAAGCAAAACTCATTTTCTAGAACAAGGTCTGAAGCCTGGCAGGTCACAACTTTTCATGCACCAGGTGACAAAATTTCGCATATCCAGTCATTGTTCCAGTAACTCATTTACATGTTTATGGTCTGCTAGGAAAATAGTCTCTTTCTATTCCCTCCTCCAGTGCCTTCATAATTTAATCCACCTCAAATAAATCACCCCTCAGTCTCCTGTTCCATGGAAAGAACTGAATTTGATTCGTTTTTTGAAGAAGCAACTATGAAGGTTAATGAGGGCAGGGTTGTAGATGTACACTATATAGACTTTATCAAGGCCTTTGTAGCAGGTTAACCAATGGTCGTCTGCTCTGGAAGAGTAGACCGCTCGGGGTCTAGGGAGAGATAGCTAACTGGAAACAAAATTGGCTTCATGGTAGGAAGTAGATGGTGGTAGAAGGTTGCTTTTTGGACTGGTGGTCTGTGAATAGTGGTGTGCCTCAGGGATCAGTATGGGGTCCATCGCTGTTTGTCATCTGCTTGAGATTTGGATGAGAATGTACAAGGCATTTGATTTGATTCAATTTATTGTCATTGCACTTTTCAGTGCAATGAAATGGTTTAGCCTGCAGTCATAACATAGAATAAATAACAAACACTCAACACAGTTTAAAGTCCCAAAGTCATTGTCTCTTCCCTCCTTGCTCTCCCTCTCCCTCTGCGCTGAGGCAATCCAAGCCTCCGATGTTGTGACCCGCCGGGTGATGGTAAATTAGTCCCGCGGCTTAATCCGTGCTCCGCAAGTGGGCCGGTTCAAACTCCGCGGCCCAGGGCGGTCGAAGCTATCGAAGCTGCCGTCCTCCAGTCCAGCGGATGCAGCTGTAGTTGCGGGAGCTCCGGAAAACAGAACTCGAGCTCCCGATGATGTTGTCCACTGGCCCGCGGCTGAGCCTCTGAGGCTCCAAAGTCGGGTCGGAAGTTGGGTCGCCCCGCAACCACAGCCCCGAAGTCGACCAACCTCGCGTTGGTAAGTCCTGGCTCTGCCTCCGCAGCCTCGAGGTCAGTCGCAGTTGGAGGCCGCCAGCTCCGCGATAGGCCTCAGCGCAGATGGACACGGAGACGGGGGATCCGGTAGGAAAGGTCGCATCCCCCCCGAAGGAAGAGTCATAAAACATGTTACCCCCCCCCCCCCACACATACACACACATACACAACTAAATAAACCAAAATAAACGAAAAACGGGACAAGAGAAAACAAAAAACAGAAAAGACAAACGGACTGCAGGCGAGCCGCAGCTGCAAGGCAGCGCCGCCACTTCCGGAAGCATGATAAGTGAGTTTGCAAATGATATTAAAATGGGTAGTTTCATAAACAATGAAGATGATTATCAAGAACTATGGCAGGGTGTTGATCAGCTGAGCAAATGTGCCCAGGGCTTGCTAATGGAGTTTAATGTAGATGAGTATGAACACTGCATGTCTCTATTGTAGCCACATTGCTAGCAACTAAACTTCTACAAAGCAAGTTATTGTGAGACAATTGTTGTAAATAATCATTTCAGAACAGAGGGTAGTCACAAGCGATGGTAGATGCCGGAATTTGGAACAAAAAAATAAACTGCTGGAAGAATTCTGCAGGTCAAGCAGCATCTGTGGAGCCAAAGTGATAGTCGTCTCAGATTGAAACTAATGCAGGGTCTCAAACGTGAAACATAGACTGGACATTATTTTCCATTTGATTATTTCACACATGCTCAGCTCATGGTCTATAAAGTTTATCGAGAAGACCAAAATAATTAACAACAATTTAACTGGAAGAATATTGATACAGAATAGAGAATCAGGAACTGTTGCAAAATGCCATCGATGGTGATTTTACTTCGGAGTCACGTGAGTGATTCCGTGAAGACCCCAGCTCCAGTGCGCATGCGGCATTATCGCACAGCGTGCAGAACGCGGCAGCCAGCGGGAGTCGGGCTAGCTCCCGCATCCAAGGACGAGAGGTAAGTACTTACCTTAATCGGGCCTTGTGGTTTTTGCTCCAGCGGGAGCAAAGTGAGGCATGGTGAGCGGGCCCCGTTTCGACTCCAGCGTGGGGCCGACAGTGACGGGGAAAAGGTGCCACCCGGACCGCTAACGCTGCGGACCAAAGGTGCCACCCGGACCGCTAACGCTGCGGACCGCTGCGGGGAGCTGCGCTATGCCGGTCCACTGAACAGCTGTTCCGTACAGCCGCGGACCGGCGGGAAATTTAAAAAAACCCGACCGGCAGCCCTGCAGACTCCTGACTAGGAGAATCACCGCCCGGGAACCGCCACAACGCCGCCTGGAAAACGGCAGGCAGCCTCTACATACAGGTAAGGGGAAATCTTACCAATTTACAGGTTCTACAGGAGCCATCTTCCTCCAAGCTGGAACAGGTTGGAGACAGCAAAAATGAGTATGTCTGTCTCCCCAAGCCAGAGGAGGTCATGAAGTTCACCTCCAGGAGAAGGACTGCCTGCCCAACTCCACACGAGGGTCCTTATCTGGGAGGCAGCCACCGGTAGCGGTGGAGCTATTTCAATGCTCCCGCTCACTCGACACCGAGCCGCTCCCTGTGCCGCCGGTGTAAAGGGGCACTGGCTGAATGCCAAGGGAGCTGACTCCTACCCCAGTGCTATTGCACTAGCCATCTCCCTTGTCGAGGGATTGATGCAACAGCGGAGTGGAGTGCCTTGCCTCCTCCCATTTAGCGCATCCTTTATGCTCCTTTTTAAGGGCTAAGGCTAAAGGAGGCCAGGGCTGGGCTGGCTTAAGCGCTGGGCAGGCGGACGAGAACAGCAGTATGCCAGGGGAGCAGGATCAGGAAGAGCCACTGGGTGTCGTGGGCCACTACATGGCTCCTCCACGCGACCATCTTCCCAACAAAAGCCCTGCAGGAGGGCCTTTCCAGAGGCAAATCCGCAGGCAGCTGGGTCTCGTAGACTCACAGACAAGCAGCGAATTCTACAGAAGGTCAAGATGTTACCACCTTTGCTCGCCTTTGGTGCTGACGCCTAAGATGTTCCCATATTTGGGATACTCGACTGAACGATGGTGCATATAGACCTGCCCGCAACCCCGAATATATGGGGCTATGCAAGCCGCTGCTGTGGGGAAGAGGGAGCAGGCTATGGGACGAGCAGGACATCACATCCAACACCCAGCTGGCAGCACCCCTCGGCATCCACCAGCAATATCAAACAAGGACTGGTGAAAGCCTGGTGACCGCTGCAGATCCCCCATAGTTCTTTTTAGACGGGGCCCAGAGCGGAGCCGTGGGAAGATGCGCCGCCCCACCGACAGCACCAGCATACCAGCAAACTACGCCTTCATGAAAAACAACAAGCATGGAGGTAGGTAGTCTGGTTCCTCCCAGTTTACACTAAAACAAGGGTGTTCTACTAAACTGCATGGGGAGTGGGCTAAGCATGGGATGCTGTCACAAATAACCAAAATATACTCAACAGCATTAGAGGATAAAAACGAATTCAAATTGGGCATTTTACTGCCAGTTCAGCAATGCGCCCAAAGGGCTGTTTCTCCCTCTAAGAAAAGAGAAGTGAGAAGGCAAGCTGAACTAAACAGGCACATTACTAAACGGATTGGAATTTGTATCGAATATATTCACCAAAACTATAAAAGATGATGAATGTAGCATCATCATTGATCTAATATCACTAAATAAATCTGTTGAGTATATCCACTTTAAGATGGAGGTGGAGTTTTGTCACTGCCAGACATCTGATCTCCCTAGGATACCTATGGGGAGCATTGATATGGGAGATGCTAACTATCTTATACCATACACTAGGATCATTATAGATACCTAAATATATTTACCTGGATCATGGATATCCCGGTTAGGGCAACCATGGGAGCATATAGCATTTCATATGGTCTAAACCTCCGCCCTAAACTATTAAAAATGGCCATGAAAATATTAAGAAAACAAGCATAATCATGGCACATATTGGATGATATCCTCATATTAGGGGAAACAAAGGAATTAGCTGTGGAGCAGTTCTAGCTACGAAACAGCTCCCTAAAGCTGAGGTTCATCCCACGCCCAGATAAACCAGAATTGAAGCGTTACTACCAAGGATTATCTGGGCTTCAATAACAATTCCGTCCATATGACTGTTACTTTGCCAAGACACTTGGGTCACTATAATCAAATCATGAATGTACCCACTGAAGCTATATCACAATTAAGGTGGTGGGCAGACATATATTTGGCATAGTTTTCAGCCCTATTATCATCACCAATCCCAACTTGGTTATTTTAAAAACCAATGCCAGTACTTTAGGCTGGGGAGCAACTAAACTCCATATCCAGCACAGGTAACAGATGGACCAAGTCACAAACATCGTTACTACACATACCGGGCATCAACTTCTTGGGATTGGTGATCGCCTATTGGGCTAAAAAGCATATGCATTTCAAATGCAGCACGTACATATGTGGTTACGGATTGATAATACTATGGTGGTGGCTTATATCAACCATATGGGGAGCATAATAATCATTATTGTGCAACAAATTGGTCAAACAAATCTGGCAATGGTGTGTCAAAAGACATTTTAACTATCAGCTGCCTATGTCCTAGGAAGCTAGAACACAGTGGGAGACACCATGTCACGGGGTACAATTTATGATTACATTGAATAGATGTCATAACCCAAAATATCTGCTAAATTTATTAAGCAGTTTGAAAGCCAGATATCAATTTGGTTGCACAAGACGGAATCACCAGTAACCCATGTATGTGACTTAGGAACCAGATTAGAGGCAGCAGCGATAGATGCCTATACGCTGGAAGGGGGAATTTCTGCTTTGCCTTCCTCCCTTCTGCCTCATCAGTCGGGCACTTCGCATACAGATGGGATCTGTCTCCGAGATATTGAACGTGCCCGACCGGCCTACAGCCATGGTTCCCAGTTCATCACGACACGGTGGGCGAGTCACCTATGGATTTCCCTAGTGGACCATGGTTGCTGACTCAACCCAGTATCAGGCATAAGCCACCCATGCCAGGGAAACATCAAACTCCTGGGTGCAGGTTTTGAATAGACCTTACCAGGGACTGGGATTATCCAAAGGAACCATTACCACCATGTCGGCATCCCTGCGAACAGTCACTAAAAGCTAACATGGGTAAAATACTGCCACGACGCAGGGACAACGAACTATTCAACCACTGACGTATTGGAGTTCCTGGAACATCTACACCATGACTAAAAGGTGAGTTACAGTGCCGTAAATACAGCATGGAGCGCCTTATCTGCTTATCTAAAACCGCATGTCAGCAGAGCATGGGATCCCATCCACTGAAGGTAAACTTATGAAGGGCAACTATAATATAAGCCCCAAACACCCAGGTATATACCCATGTATGGGATATTGGTGTGATATTGACATACCTCAGAGAATGGCACCAGCCAGATCCCTCAGCTTGCTTAATCTATGTTTTAAAAAAGGCTCATGCTTATGGCTCTCGTACACGC
Source organism: Leucoraja erinaceus (assembly GCF_028641065.1). Lineage (NCBI taxonomy): Eukaryota > Metazoa > Chordata > Chondrichthyes > Rajiformes > Rajidae > Leucoraja > Leucoraja erinaceus. Next base: position 40,207 of record NW_026576713.1, on the reverse strand, counting down.
TCAAAGAGTCCGGTCACTCCATAAACTAGACTGGATACATGGTGATTACCCCAGACGCATCAAGTTCATATTTAGGTCTGGTAAAATCTAACTCGCAGGTATATGGATTCGGCACGAACTAGCAGGGTCGAGATCGCCTGTGTTTTCCGTGCTGTAGTCGTTATATGGCTATATGGACCAGGAACGCCCGATTCACTGGTGGGATTCCGGGCCTACCCACCAGAGTCCAGGTTGAGTGTGGTGACCCATCTACTACTATATATAGACACAACCCACTATCTTAGAGGGAGAGGAAAGCCTATGGGTCAACCACAGTAACCCAAAACGGGGTACGAGCCAAACCACTCCAAGGTGGCTCAAACAGGTACTGAAAGCTGCCGGAATAGATAATAATACATTTAATCCCATTCCACTAGGGCAGCATTGGTATCAGCGGCTGAACGAATGGACATCCCGGTTGACCACATTTTCAATACAGCAGAATGGTCAAGGGAACCGCGTTCAGAACATTTTTTATTATAAACCGTTGATAAACCTGATTTAATTGCAGGAGAATATTACAAACTGCAATATTAATTTAAGCTCAGAGGAGCTCTGTTATGTTGTTATTGTTAACAAATACCTTTCTGTTTCTTTTGAAAGCAGATCCACTGGTTGATTACGATAACACTTCCTCCCTCATAAACTTCGGCAGTGAGTGAAATAAAAACTGTTACACGGTTTGAAATCACAGACCTTTGAAGTCTTCACGGAATCACTCACGTGACTCCGAAGTAAAATAGTAAGATTAAACGAGTACTTACCAGTACGAAGTTTGATCTGTATTTTATGAGGAGTTACGGTGAGGGATTAAGTGCCCGCCGCTCCCACCCTCATTATACAGATCAAGCTAATAAACTGATGTCTCGTGATCTTTACTATCTGTGATTTCACACCGCTGCTTCGAAGTATGCCGCATGCGCACTGGAGCTGGGGTCTTCACTTAATCCCTCACCGTAACTCCTCATAAAATACAGATCAAACTTCGTACTGGTAAGTACTCGTTTAATCTTACTATTAAACTATGTGGGACAGACTGTAATCAGATCTTCATGATAAAAGGAAAAGCAGAAGCAAGTAACAGTCTATCTTCTCATCATTCTCACAGGGTTTCCAGACTCAGAGGCAAAATGAAGTGAAAACACAACAGTGACCATTTAGTTATATTAAGGCAAGAAAATCCGATAGTAACGAAGGCATCAAACTTAGGAAAAGGGGCTTTATCACTATGGCAATAAGGAATAACCAGATGTACAGGTTAAAACGATGAAATAGCAATGTAGGAAGACTTAGTTATGATACTCATGTGAGAATATTGTTAGGAGCAATCAAATCCAAGCTCCAATTTCCAATTGTCTCATTTGGGATTTGAGGACCCCCAGCCTTCTTGAGGTTTGATGTGAAAACATCAAAGAAACATTGTACACCAGGAGTGATATTACTCGAGGACAACTGACACAGAAGACGAACCCTGACATCTTAACTCAGAGAAGATTACAACCCATTGAAGTAATCCCAACCAGTTCATCTTACATCTGGAATCCAAGTCCAAGTGTTGTTTCAATTATTGGGCAGCAAAATAGGAAAAGCCATATCAGTAAATTAGGTGATTAAGAGTTACAAAGCTCTTGTTGAATGGTTTAGTTAAATGCTTGCAAATTTAGAAACATAAAACATAGAAAACATAGAAAATAGGTGCAGGAGTAGGCCATTCGGTCCTTCGAGCCAGCACCACCATTCAATACGATCATGGCTGAACATCTAAAATCAGTAGGTACACAAAAATGCGGGAGAAACTCAGCGGGTGCAGCAGCATCTATGGAGCGAAGGAAATAGGTAACGTTTCGGGCCAAATCCCTTCTTCAGAAGAAGGAGGGTTTCGGCCCGAAACGTTACATATTTCCTTCGCTCCATAGATGCTGCTGCACCCACTGAGTTTCTCCAGCATTTTTGTGTACCTTCGATTTTCCAGCATCTGCAGTTCCTTCTCAACACATCTAAAATCAGTACCCCTGTGCTGCTTTTCCCCCATATCCCTTGATTCCTTCAGCCCTAAGAGCTAGATCTAACTGTCTTTATAACAGTTTAACTCATTTAAAACTGATATGAATATTAATAAAGATTGAGTTGTGTCAGTGCCTTCTTTGTCACCACATCAATTGAGCCCCCACCTTGCAGAGATTTCAGTCAGTCAGCATCCTTGGATGGACATGTCAAGTGATCATCTCATCATTACAACGCAGATGTCTTAACAACAAAAAGGAGTTGCCGAGAACTTGTTAGTTAGGGTAAGCTGGATGAGTTAGCGTAAACTCTGCAAGTCAGCCTCAAGCAGTGCTCAGTATACTGCTTTGATAGAGGGATCAGACAACAAAGTTAATAAAGTAAGGCTGTGATTAACAACCAAAAGGGTTTGCTAGTATAAACTTATCCCTCCAAAGACTAGATTTGCTGCGTTCCAACCGGATGTCTGTTGGTGATAAGGTGCTACATTGTGGTGAGAAAGACTATAAAAAGTTTTGGAGCAACAATGTGGCCTCGTTCAGACATCGCTCTTCATGGAAATTGCTTCTGTTTGTGAACACATCGGATAGACCCAAGGCTTGTGTGCCACTGTGGGGCAAATGCAGGCTGCCTATTTTACTTTGGAGCTATGTGAGTGACTATGTGAAGACCCCGCCAGCACGCATGCGCAATATATCATCTCACGTATTACACCAGCGACGGGCGGGCGGGGTAAGAGTTCTCCCGCGGCAAAATTGAAAAAAACGGACCTACAGGTAAGACATTTTATTCTAAGGTCGTATCTCTTCCCCGTGTTGTGCTTTGTGTTGTAGCACTATGGACAAGGGGAAGAAAAACGGGTCGCGTCTCGTATGGCTGCGGGTACTGTGAAAGTTCCGACAGCTGGGGGCGACCAACGGCACCTGGACCGCAGTCTCTGCGGTCCACAGTCAGACGTCAACTCTGCACAGCTGAGCCCAGCTGAGCTGTACAGCCTGAATCAGCGCAGTGGGCTGGAGGTAAAGCCTAACAAGAGTCGGTCCGGCCGATATACTCAGATGAGTCCGGTCGGGAGGACGCGCTGCCTGAGTGCAGCAGAGGTGCCGCCTCTCCCGCACAAGCGGTTGATGGAGCAAATGCCCCAACGTGACTTGCTCCGGGAGATGGGGCAAGCTCACTATGGGAGTCTTCGCACTCCCATAACAGCACCTTATCCAGGACTGTCCAATGCATCTCCCTCGACAGAGGGGAGCATTGCGGGCCAGGGCTGGGCTGGTCCTGAAGAAGGGGACGTGGCTGAAGATAACGGCAGTGTGCTGGGGGTGCAGGATCCTAAGGAGCTACTGGGAGTGGTCACCAAATTTGCAGACCACCGCAATCAGGAGCACCATTGCAGACCAAGCTGACAGCCAGCATCGACTACCTGTCCTTCCATCCTCTGCAGGAACAGATAGTTAACAAAACTACGGAGATGTATATGCCTCCTGTGAACCTTACTTTGTTAAAAGTGCCTGCAGTAAACAATGTGATCTGGGGGTACAGTGGGACTGGCATAAGAACCCAGGAGGTCAAACTACAGAAGATTCTAAAACTCTATTCTAAAGACAGTCGATGGTACAGAGATGACGGACATTCAACAGGACACACTGGCATTGCTCCGCAATACCCAGTATGAAATCAATTGCTTGTGAAAGAGCGCAAAAAACCTCCACTAAATGCCAAATTTGCAGGGAAGTGCCTATGGACCATATCCTGGCAACAGCAGGATGGTCTAGAGAGAAGACCTTCCAACTCTTTTATAATAAGCCAATAACCAAACCTGCAGAATCAATTTTGAATTATGTAATATATTTAACCCAAGGGAGCATTAATTTTCTTAATATTAATTGTTATTGTTTGAATTTGATTAATGTCTGAATATGATAACATACTTCCTCCCTTGGATCCCTTGGATGACTTCTGCAGTGAGTGAAGCATGGATTTTTTCCACGGCATGCAATCACAGAACTTTAAAATCTTCACGTAGTCACTCACGTGACTCCGAAGTAAAATAGTAAGATTAAACGAGAACTTACCAGTTTGAAGTTTGATCTTTATTTTATGAGTTACGTCGAGGGAATATGTGCCCTCCACACCCACCCTCTATCATAAAGGTCAACCGGCTTCCTAGTTCTTCTTATCTTACTATGTTTATTTTCACTTACTATTACTGTGATTTCACACCGCTGCTTTGAAGCATGCCGCGCATGCGTGCTGGCGGGGTCTTCACGTATTCCCTCGACGTAACTCCTCATAAAATAAAGATCAAACTTCAAACTGGTAAGTTCTCAGTTAATCTTACTATTAATTTCTGTAAACACCAAGGAAGAAGGAACCAGTTCCATATGGATAGTCTTACTTATCTTTGTGCTGGAAAATAAAATACCTCCCTATAATACTTCAAGGAGTGGACCAAGGTAGTGGGGGTTCAACTGAGGAACCATTTGGAAAATTAAAGATCAATTACAAGATGGTTGTGCAAGGTAACACATGTGTAATAAGACCAATGCTGTCAGGATGGATCAGAACCTCTGCATGTAAAAAGTACCCTCCAAACAGAGAGTAGAGAAAAACGATAAGCAGACAAAATAAAAATCCATTTTACCTGAACCCATGAAGCATTCATTATAATATCATCACATTGGTAGCATAAATAAAAACAGTATCATTTAAATATAAAGACAATTGGTTATAAGAAGAGGTTGGACAGACTTGGATTGTTTTCTCTGGAATGTCAGAAGCTGACGGGCTACCTGAGAGAATTATGTCGGGGCGGGAGATTGCAACCTTCACGTGGTCCACCCTGTTTCAACGAATGCAATCAACCCGGCGAGCACAAACAGATCAAACAGAACAAGTTGTCTTACAACTTTAGGCTGTGCACGTCATATGCAAGAAAAAGATAGAATTATGTTGATTTATGAGAGATAATGATAGGCCAGATTATCAGAATCTTTTTTCCAGGGTGAGATACATCGCACTTGTCCGACTTAAATTCCATCTGTCAGTCCCCAGCTCAAGCTAATACAGATCCTGTTGTAATCTTAGATAACCTTCTTCACTTCACTATACCAAAAATGTTGGTCTCATCCATAATCTTAGTAACCGTGCCACCTACGCGTTCAGTCAAATCATATAGTTGAGAAACAACAGGTCCCTGTCAAATCATATAGTTGAGAAACAACAGATCCCTGTGGCATACCGCTGGTCACAGGCCACTAGTTTGATCAACAACACTCCACTATCACTCTCTGACTTCTACCACCAAGCCAATTTTGTATTCTATTTTGCCAGCTCACCCTGGATCCTATGTGATCTAACCTTCAAGACCAGCCTACCATGTGGGAGCTCATCAAATACCTCGCTAGATACCTTGCAGTCAATGTCTACTAAACTGCCCTTGTCAATCCTCTGCCACCTCTTGAAAAAAACTCAATCAAATTTAGGAGATGCGATTTCCCATGCATAAAGCCATGCTGGCTATCCATAAACCAGTCCTTGGCTTTCAGAATGCTGGTGGATCTAATCTCTCAGAATTCCCTTCAGCAACTTTCCCACCACTGATGTTGGGCTCTCCAGCCTATAGTTCCCTAGCCTATCCTCTCCTTAAATAAAGGCACAGTTTTAGCCACCCTCCTGTCTTCCGATACCTTACCTATGGTTAACGATTAATTAAATATCTCTGCCCGAACCCCTGCAATTTATTTCCTCCCATCCCACAATGTTCTAGGATACACTCGGTCAGGCTCCAGGGATTTATCCACCTTTATGTGTTTTAAGGCAGCCTTAATAATAAGCAACTGACCGACCTACCAACCAACGTGTACTTGGTATACGAGACGAAACTGGACTACCTACATGTTTTAAAATAAGTTAATAAATACTATAAATCAATAAGAACAATAAATAAAGAACCAAAATGAATTGTAACTTTAAAGCAAAAAGCTGCAGATGCTAGATATCTGAAATAAAAACAGAAAACACTAAATGGAAATATCAAAATATAAAAGATAAAATGTAGGTGGAATACCTTTGGATAAACAGCCTCTCGTGTCCAATTAAAACATCTCTCAAATATCCACGTCCAGCGTGATTGATTCGAGTAGAACATGGAAGATTTTCTGGTTTGTAACAGAACCAAGGCTCACCTGTCCTGAGATCAGTAAAGTTACATAGTGGTTTAGTTGGGGTTAAAAACAGATGGCAAACAGTAGTCTTTGAAATTGCTCCAGCCTTGAAAGTGCTTTTCATATAAAGTCGATATGGTCGTTCTTCACGCAGCCGTTTTAGTACTTTGACCCCTTCACTGGGATGAATTAGGGAAACTGACACTTGGACTTTTCCCGGCCAGGATAAAGTAAAATTAATGTAATAAAATCCATTTTGGTTATCTATAACTGTCCCTGCTGAACCAGCCTTTACGTCTGGGGTGTGAATCCGCGCTTGCAGATAGTCACCTCCATATTGTTTTGGATTTCCGTCAAAGTCAAACATTCGCAGCATCACCTGCAATTTATCTCCAACGTGGAAAGTCGTCTCAGGATTTAAAATGCTAAAGCAAGTATGCAATGGGTCGCTGCTTTTCCTAAAGGGCACACTGGTATCGGGAGGCATTGGCCATTCAATCATTTTCATCAGTACTGTCCCCTCTGTTCTTTCTTCAAGGGTTAAACTATGAGTCTGATAGCCATACTTCATCAGCTTGTGGATCCATTCAGTCTTCGGCATTTTTACTTCCTGCAGTAATGTGGAATGATTCTTAGGAGCTGGGTATCTGATCCACACTGACTTTGCTCCGGAAATTGAAAATTGCGCAAACTATGGAAAACATCAAAGTCAATGATTTTTTTTTCAAATTGTTTTACAGCATTTATAATCATCAAGACTAAAAAAATTCAGATTTTAGTTTCAATCACAGAATTTTTACAACGTGATTAGAATATTATTATTCAAGATTCAAGAGTGTTTTCTTATCATATGTATTAGAACGGAACAATTACATTCTTACTAGCAGAAGCAGCATAACAGGTTTGCAAAACAGTACTTAATAGATTAAATCATAAACAGACAAACAAAGATAGACAATTGAGAATAGGCGCAGGAGTAGGCCATTCGGCCCCTCCAGCCAGCACCGCCATTCAGTGTGACCATGGCTAATCATCCACAATCAGTACCCCGTTCCTGCCTTCTCTCCATATTCCTTAATTTCGCTATCCCTAAGAGCTCTATCTAACTCTCTCTTGAAAACATCCAGAGAACCAGCCTCCACCGCCTCTGAGGCAGAGAATTCCACACACTAACAACTCTCTGTGTGAAAAAGTTTTTTCTCATCTCCATTCTGAATGGCTTACTCCTTATTCTTAAACTATGGCCCGTGGTTCTGGACTCCCTCAACATTGGGAACAGGTCTCCTGCCTCTAATGTGTCCAAACCCACATTATCTTATGTTTCAATAAGATATCCTCTCATCCTTCTAAATTCCAGAGTATACATGCCCAGCCGCACCAATCTATCAACATATATGTCCTGCCATCCCGGGAATTAATCTTGTGAACATATGCTGCACTCGCTCAATAGCAAGAATGTCCTTCCTCAAGTTTGGAGACCAAAACGGCACACAGTACTCCAGGTCTGGTCTCACTTGGGCCCTGTACAACTGCAGAATGACCTCTTTGCTCCTATACTCAAATCCTCTTGTTATGAAGGCCAACATGCCATTCGTTTTCTTCTCTGCCTGCTGTACCTGCATGCTTACTTCCAGTAAGTAATGAAGAAGGACCCTCAGATCCCGTTATACTTCCCCTTTTCCCAACTTGACACCATTTAGATAATAATCTGCCTCCCAGTTTTTGCCACCAAAGTGGATAACCTCACATTTATCCACATTGAACTGCATCTGCCATGCATCTGCCCACTCACCCAACCTGTCCAAGTCACCCTGCATCCTTATAGCATTCTCCCCACAGTTCACACTGCCACCCAGCTTTTTGTCATCTGCAAATTTGCTAATGTTACTTTTAATCCCTTCATCCAAATCATTAATATATATTGTAAATAGCTGTGGTCCCAGCACCGAGCCTTGCGGTACCCCACTAGTCACTGCCTGCCATTCTGAAAGGTACCCGTAAACGATGACACCTGCCTGTGGCGACATTTTGCCAGCAGCTCAACAGAAGATAATTATTTATAGCTTCACTCAACTCACCTGGATCAGAGAAATGGCAGAAATCAGTGCCTTAACGGATAAGCTGCTTGTGCACTTGAAGGCACTAGCGATATCAAGATCTCCCGCAGCTGCGACAGCCCCTGACTGTAAACGATCCCTCAATCACCCGTCCCAACTAAGGATCACAAGCACCGTACGTGGAAACAGCGGGAAGACCTCCGGATCCGACGGGCAGGATCTCCCAGGAGCAACCGAGCTGGAACAGCCAACTGTGAGAAAATCCCTGATCGTAACGGAGCTGGAGCTGCTGTCTGGAAGGGAATCCCCGTTCCAGCGCAGTTTCACAGAAACAGCAGGTACAGTAAGCACAGTACCTGGACACAACAGATAGGCTTCCATTGTGTAGTGATGTTACAAAACTTACCTTCAGCGGCGCTGCAGTTCTGCCACTGGCCGTGTGCGCGACATTGGCGCCTTTGAGGGGGGGGGGCCCGGGGGGCGATTAAAATGCCGCTTTCTCCTGCCTGTCGGAGGCGGACTTCCTCGGGCTGCTAGCTGATGAAGAAAATTCGATCGGACTTGCGTTCCCGGTTTTTTTTTTGTTAATTGCAAGACAATTTAATGATTTGATTAAAATAAAAAGCGACTTCTAACGCCCTCAGCACCTACAGCGTGACGGATCACATGAACGGGACAAAACTCCAGGTAAGTCGTGTAATTTACATATAATCTTGCTTCTTGGGATGGTATTAATCAAATTTTAAGTTGCAAAAATGTGATTTGGGCCCCATACGAACTGGCAGTGTTTTTCTTGCCGATATGGGGTTCAAATTCACTGCAAATGCAACGTTCCAATCGATTGCGTTCCAGAAAAACCCACTCGCAATATGATTTAAATTGTTTTTTTTGACAATCATGTCACGAGCATCTAAATCGTTGATATTTTGTGTTATTATCTACCCATAGTCAATATTTTTATACTAAATATCAGTTTTAGTCACGTATTGTGCAAAATAATAAAAATGTTGATTATATTGAGTGGATGTTTCTAGATTTATGGGAATTAAACATCAAATTCCTTCCATCTGGCATATGACTTCATGACAGTGAGATTTAAAAATCATGTTATATTGTGAATTCTTGTGTGAATGGGATTAGTTTGTTATTTGGATACTTAGGCTATTTAACAAAAAATCAGTTTCTTAAGAAATTCATCCGGTAGGCGGCGCGACTCTGGTCAGCAGCGGCCTCTGCAGCCTGTCCGCGTTTTTATTATTTTTTGTCTATGTTTATATGTAGCTTTTGTTATTTTATGTGGGGGGGGTGTGTGTGTGTGGGCGGGTGGGGGTGGGGTGGGAGGGGGGGGGGGGGAAACTTTTGAATCTCTCCCTGCACTGGAGACCCGACCTTTTCTCGTCGGGTCTCAGTTGTCGTTGGGGCCGCAACGAGGAGCGGCCTCCAACAGAAGAAGCCGGGGACTCTGGTGCCGACTCACCTCACCGTCGCGGAGCTGGCCGAGACCGGAGCGGGTGGAGCGGTGGAGGAGCGCTGCCGCTGCCGCTGCTGCTGCTGCTGCTGCTGCTGCTGATGCGGAGGCTGCTACTGCGGGTCTGCGGACGGCGGCACCGGGAGCCCGCGGATCCCTGGAGGGAGACCGCTTTTCGGGGCTCCTGCAACGGCGACTTCTCCCGCCCGAGTTGCGGGGTCGAAGAGCTCCTGGAGCGGGGCCTAACACCACTGCCCCGCGCGGCTTGGAATGGCCGCGGGACTCTGCGAGCGCACGCCGGGGTCTCTAACATCAAGACCCGGTGTGCGACCTCGCACCACCCGGCGTGGCTTTAATGGCCGCGGGACAATCGCCATCGCCAGCCGGGGCTTTGACTTTGACTCTAACATCGGGGGGGGGGGGGGGGGGAAGAGTGCAGTGGAGAGATAAGTTTTTTTGGCCTTCCATCACAGCTATGTGATGGATGTTTATGTAAAATGTAAATTATGTTGTGTCTGGGGTCTATTTGTATGGCTGCAGAAACGGCATTTCATTTGGACCTCCAGGGGTCCAAATGACAAATAAATAGACTATTGACTATTGACTATAGGACATTCCTAATGGGAAAGTAGTGGGCAGAACGGCATGTCATGCGTCGTTTGAAGAGCAAAAACTTGTAGTTTACAATGCCACCATTGAAAAGTTACGGAAAGACAAGGTGTACAGAGTTACAGCCTGGGAGTATGATGATGCTACTGATTATGATATGCCAATGTACCAGCTAGCAACTGATCTTCTCCATAAAGACTTGGTTTATTGCTAGAAATATAATTTATTTACCTATCTGTTACCGACTTACAGCATATAATACAATAATATGAAAGTTCTGATCTTGAGAATATCACATTTTTGAAATTCCAAGGCAGTCTGGGTGTTTATTACTATTTCCGTCACAACGGGCAATTTTATAATTAACTACAATTAGGTAATTAACTAATTATATGCTTTAATTTCAGGTCATCCAAGTAAGATGTTTTATATTTGTTTCAGAATGCTTCATTCTATAACAACTGAAAATTTCATTCAGTTCTCTTAATTTTTAAGAAAGTTATGGGCTTTTGACTGTCCTCGATCACAACTTTTGTGTTGTCAATGCAAAATCAAAAGGGAACAAGATGCTAATTTCAGAGTATGAAAATGGCCATAACTTTTTTAATACAGAAGATATGAAAGTGAATTAGGTGTCAAATTAAACTTTCTTTTAATGCTTTATCTGATGGGATACATTGCAGACTTGATTTTTAAAATCTCAACATTTTGTAACATTGCTAAATTGTGCTCTGGAAACGTGGACGGTGGGCAGGATTTCAGATCAGACTGATGCGCAGGGGACTTCGATCCCCTCTTCCTACTATCCTACTGGCCAATGTACAGTCCCTTGAAAATAAAGTGGAAGCATTAAGGGCAAGGCTGCTTTACCAAAGGGAGCTGAGGGAATGCTCTGTTCTCTTTCACAGAGACATGGCTCACCCCCAGCTCCCCAGACTCAGCGGTCCAGCCTGAAGGGTTCTCCATCCACTGTATGGACCATACACTGGCATCTGGGAAAGGGAGAGGAGGGGGTATCTGCCTCATGGTCAACTCTGCGTGGCAGTCCTATCCAACTACTGCTCTCCACACCTCAAACATCTGGCGGTGAAGTGCCGTCCCTTCTCCCTACTGAGGGAATTCACCTCCATCATCCTGACCGAGGTTTACATCCCACCCCAAGCTGATGCCCATCTGGCACTTCAAAATCAAACTTCAAATGGTAATTTCTCGTTTAATCTTTCTATTTTACACAGTTACCAATTTAATGCGCGGTGGCATGAGCGTTAGTTTTATTTTTCTACGCACCTTTATATGCCGCAAGTTTTGAAACACCGATGCCAGTGCCAGCAACGCCACAATCAGGAATCGTCCGACACGAGTGGGTTTTATTGTAGCTTGTTTGTCCATGTTGGAGGCCCCCCGCAATCCCTACAACTAAGAAAACAATTAAGAGCTCGAGAGATTCCGCCCGTGACTTCACACGTTAACTTTACACTGAAACTTTCGGTCTGAACGAAATATCGTTGCCTGCAGTCACACAAATAATAATAAACAACAAAACACACAATATACACAAATTAACATCCACCACAGTGAGTTCACTGGACACCTCCTCACTGGAACTTTACAAAACGACAGTGGGAGTAAAACTGTGGCAAAGGACTGGAGGAATATCTTTGGTATGAAGTTAGTTACGTTTGGTATACAATTGTCTCTTCACTACGTTAAGTACAGTGTTCTGTTAGAAAATTGTCACCCGCCGTCGCGTTACATGACTTCTGCTGAAGCTGTCAACTTTAGCACTTGGTTGCAATGTCAATATAATATTATGGTCCTTGAACCCATGAAGACCCCGGGTAAACATCCGCACGCATCATCCGCAATTTTCTGCCCGACATCGGATTTATTGATCAACCTGTGATATTGATTTAGCGTTACACCATTCATCGTGAAAGTCAATCTATGATCTGCCCCGTGCTTTAAATATTGTCAAAAACACATGAAATAATAGGTCTATGAATCAGCACTCCATCAACCAGTTTATTTCCGAGAATGTTATATGTTATATATATGTTAATTCAAAGCTGCAGCTTTTATCTGGCAGCATCTCTGGAGAACATCGATAAGGTGGAGTTTGTCGTCGAGTCCCTTCTTCAGACTGATTGTGGTGGTTAGAGAGGTTGTGGTGGTGGTTGGTCGGATATACTGTTTCTAGGGGCAACAATATCTACCCTCAAAAAAAGCCCTCCACTCCACAATCAGTCACAAGAAGGGTCCCGACCAGAATCATCGCCTATCCAAGTTCTCCAGAGATGCTGCCTGGCCCGCTGAGTTACTCCAGCACTTCGTGTATTTTTCTTTGTCAACCAGCATCTGCGGTACCTTGTATCTGCTTTTATCGCGAGGGTGTTTTCTCAGGCATGAACAGTTTATTTGATTCTAAAACATAATAACATAAACGAGTTCGCGACTTCGTTGAATTACCTGCGATTTGCAATTTTTTTCTTTTCATTGATGTCGAGAAGGTTTCAAATTATCTGCAGGAGACAGATTGATGTTGGTATTACCTGGTCACGTTTAGCACGAATTAATGCTTCAAACATTGATTGGGAAGTCGTCTCCTCCCAGTTCTATTGTCCTTCTGTAATGGCACACCTGTTCCGTGTGCAAAAGGTAATCAGACGCTTCTTCAGACGAAATAAACTTGACTCTAATTTTTATAAAAATTAAAGTATTCAGTAAAAGTTATTTAGTTTGGCCATTGACATCATGAACAGCACGGAGTAAAACTGCGTCTTGAAATTCCGTGAGAATATTTCTGACTTTCTCCTCAAGAGATGAAAGGCAAGAACAATAATAAAACAAATATGAAAAGCAGGACATCCGTGTTCACAAGGAGCAAAACAAATTCATGGTATTGCAAGCAGTGGGTCGAAATGTTCCGGTGCCAAGTCAGGATTAGGGTTCTGCAGGTTACACAAAAAAGCTGGAGAAACTCAGCGGGTGCAGCAGCATCTATGGAGCGAAGGAAATAGGCAACGTTTCGGGCCGAAACCCTTCCTCAGTCTGAAGAAGGGGTTCGGCCCGAAACGTTGCCTATTTCCTTCGCTCCATAGATGCTGCTGCACCCGCTGAGTTTCTCCAGCTTTTTTGTGTAACCTTCGATTCTCCAGCATCTGCAGTTCCCTCTTAAACACTTAGGGTTCTGCAGGTTGTTCAAGCACCTGAAAGTTGTAGGAAAGTAGCTGGTCTGAAGCTGATTGTGTGAGGCTTGAGCATGGGGGAAGCAGTAAGAAGTGGGCATGGACTTGATGATAGATGACACATACTTGAGGACATATAGGTGCTATCTATGGTGAGATGAGTTGTTCCGCTGATAGATTGGAGCGAGGCCAACCCTCTGCAACCTCTGGTGTTGGAATTACCACACAATACAATTACACCATCAGCCAATGTGCTTTCTCAGTATATTCTGCTGAATCTCTTTAAACCAAAGAAAGTTTAAGGTGATCAGGGAGTGAAACAAAATTGACTTTTCAGGTCAAGGACTCTTCATTGGAATGAAAAAAAAACAAGAAACCAATTTAAAAAGTTTATTTCCCAAAGAACATCTTGAAAGGGGCTGCACAATGGATTGATCACCCTTAAAGATGGCCACAAACTCTTTCAAGTGATTTGGGATCAGTGCCAGACTGAATGATAGTTAAAAGTTAAAATATATGTAGTTGTGTAAGAGAGTACAGAGATACCATTTTATGTCAAAAAAATAAATTTGTCACATTCAGATTAGTTTATGGTTATATATATAGGTTGCAATTAATGTCCTTGTTCAGATGAAGTTTACACAGCAAACAGTATACGGCAATGATAGATACACCTATAAATAGAACAGCAAATGCAAAGCAGCAGATTGGGGAAAAGATTGTTGTACTCTTTGAAGTAGAGCAAAGACAATCAAAGTGCAATCGTGGAATAACTATCAGATAGTGTTAAGGGTAAAAATGTCAGCACCTCTGGAAGGGAGTGTGAAATAGGTGGTTGGTTCAGGGGATTAAGCTGTTTCTAAGTCTGCACGATAGGCTTTCAAGCTCCTGTCTCTTGTCCCAGAAAATAGAAAAGAAACTAAAATATTTCAGGTTTGTTTTACTTTGGAGTCACGTGAGTGACTACGTGAAGAAGCCCCATTCAGCCGCACGTGCGTCCTTACGTCAGACACATTGGTGCAAGTGGCCGGTTGAAGCAGCAGCGCTTCTCCAAGCGGGTAAGTTAAAACTCGAGGTAAGTGCCTCGACTTATTCTTTTGAGGCTGCTTTCTGTGTTGGAGGTTGTGCTCTGGAGAAGAATGCTGAAAACTAGCAAGGTGAAGGCAAGGCGACCCGTTGCAAAGGAGATGGAAGACCGAGAGAATGCGGTCAGTGGGCGCCTGCCTAGCTCACCGACTTAGCTCACCAGGGGGGCTTGTGAGAGCAAACTCGTTGCCTGAGAGTAGCAGAGCTGCGCCGGCGGGGCGTAAGGCTACATCTAAGTCTGTCAGGCCCATAGACCCAGAGTCGGGCCAGGAGGTTGTACCTCCAGGAAAGACCGTTGCTTCACGGCTCTCCCTGATCGAGCGCCTGTTGGAGAGGCTGCTTGCAAAGGACACGCTCCGAGAGGAGGAGAGCAGTCCTCGCCAGGCTGATGGAGAGCCTGTGTCAGCAGTGCCTGTTGCAGGCCTGCAGAATCGCCCACTTATGGATGAGGAGGGTGAGCCGGGTCAGGAAGATGCTGATACCGGGGTGATGGCTATGTATAGCCCTAAGGGTGATGGACAAGAGGTCATGGTGCCTAATCTGGCAGCTAAATTTGCAGTCCCCAATGAAGCAGGGGGGCTATTGGGTGAAGAGCAGGCAACTACCATTAATTATATGCTCTCCCACCAGCTCGAGGAGTTAACTATGTACGATACTGCAAAAATGTATGTAGCCCCAGTCAACTGTGAGTTGCTTAAGGTGCCGATGGTCAACCATGTTATATGGGGCCAAATGGGGGTTGGAGTGAGAGCACAGGAACTGAAGGTGCAGAGAGTGCTCAAATTGTTAGCAGCAGGAATTACTGCATTTGCCAGAATATTGGTTGAGGGGCACTTGAGGGAAGTACACCAGGATGCTCTGGGACTGTTCTGTAGTGCACAATCTGAGATTAACGGCCTCAGGAAAAGTGCCATATGTGCTGTTATTCACCCGAAATTTGCGGCATTATGCAAGCCGAATAATGTCCAGTTGCCCAATTTGTTGTTCGGGGAGAACCTTGCAAAGAGAGTTAAGGAACTGGACGAGGAGGCGAAAACAGTCGGTCTCATAAAAATGCCATCAAGTGGCCGAATGGGGGAAAAGTTTTTCTGATATCGACCGGGAGCATTCACAGGGACTGGTGAGGGAACGAGTCGTTCATTTACCAACTCACGACCCTGGTATCCAGCTACAGGCACTAAGGCTAAGATGACTTTCTCTACGAGGAGCTGGGGGCAGAAAGTCCAGCCAGCTAATGTGCAGGTAAGAGATGAAGCTCTTCAAGGAAGTAAGTTAAGTGGGGAAGATGTTCATGTTGGGGGCAGGTTACACTTGTTTCTCAAAGAATGGCAAGAGATAACATCAGACCCTTTTGTGCTGGGTAGTATAGAAGGGTTTCGGATTGAATTCTGCCCTACTGTGTGTCTACCCACTCAGCATGTCCCATATTGGACACTCGTGTTTTCACACAAAGAGATTATACAATTACAGGCTGAGCTTGAGACATTGTGTAAAAAATGGGTAATTGAGAAAGCGGGTCAGCAAGCCCATCAGTTTGTGTCAAGTATCTTTCCAAGATCTAAAAAAGATGTAGAATCATTCTAGACCTAACGAGCCTCAACCCTTTTGTGCAATATAGACACTTTAAGATGGAAAACTTTTCTACTGCTAAGCAGCTGGTGTCCAAAGGGTGTTATATGACAAGCATAGATCTCAAGGCTGTTTATTACTCAGTGTCTGTTCATTGAGATGATAGGAGATTTTTGAAGTTTAGCTAGATGGATCAATTGTGGCAATTCAAAGCTTTGCCAAATGATATAAACCTCAGCTCCGAGATTGTTTACCAAATTGTTAAAGCCAATTCTTGGCTTACTCCGAACTCAGGGTCAAGTGGTAATGGCCTATTTGGATGATATTTTTTATTGTAACATAACACTCGGGAGGCAGCTGAATCATCAGTGTCAGCTGTTAAAATCACTTTGGAACAATTGGGGTTTGTTATCCACCCAGAGAAGTCCAAATGATTGATTACTTGGGGTTCACCATTAACTCAGATCAGATGCTAGTGACTCTGCCAAATGATAAAAGGCAGCAGTTAATTGAAGAGTGTGTCAAGCTTCTGAAGAAACAACTACCGTCAATTAGACAAGTAGCCAAGTTGATTGGCAAGTTTGTGGCTGCTTTTCCAGCTGTGCAGTATGGGCCTCTGCATTATCAAGAATTGCAACAAGCTAAACAACAAGCATTGAAAGTGCATGCAGGCCATTTTGATAGGCCTATGAAATTGCCCACTGAAGCTATTTCTGAGATATTATGGTGGATGATGAATGTGGCAAGCAGCACACGGAAGGTATTGGTTGATCCACCTTCTATAATTTTACAGACTGATGTCAGTGGCCAAGGTTGGGGAGCTACTGATATGTTTTCCAGCTGTGGAGGCAGATGGAATACTGATGAGGCATCCCTTCTGCAATTGAGAGGGATCAATTATTTAGAGCTTCTGGGAACATTCTGTGGGCTTAAAGCTTACTGTCTTGCTAAAAGGCATGTACATGTTCAGTTGCAAGTTGACAATACTACAGCAGTAGCATATTTAATCATATGGGTGGGGTAAAATCAAAAGCTTGTAGTAGCTTGGCTAAACCGATCTGGAGCTGGTTATTGACAAGAATATTTGGATTTCAGCCATTTATTTGCCGGGGAGGTTCAACACAGTTGCAGACACAAGGTCACGACAATTTACTGACAACATAGAATGGATGTTGAACCGTGAGATATTTGAAAATGTTGTTGCTAGGTTTGGAATGCCAGATATCGATTTGTTTGCATCCAGATTCAACCACCAGTTGCCTAAATATTTTGCATGGAAACATGATCCAGAAGCAGCAGGTGTGGATGTGTTCTCGTTGCACTGGGGAGGAATGTTTATATATGTATTTCCTCCATTCTGTCTCGTCAGTTGATGCCTGCAAAAAATTAAGCAGGACTCCGCTTCATGAGTATTGGTGGTACCTGACTGGTCTACTCGGCCATGGTATGCTCATGTATTGGAGATGGCTACTGAGCCCTACGTGATTGTTCCCAACACAAAAATCTACTGGTGAATCCAGTAACTGGGGATCAGCATCCATTACATGATCGTATTGATCTGTGGATTTGCAGATTCTAAGGAGACCATACCTGGGGAGAGGATTATCCGAGCGCTCCGTGGATGTTATCACTGCGGCATGGAGGGATAGTACACAAAAGCAATACATCTCTTCAATAAGAAAGTGGGAGGTGTTCTGTTTAGGGCAAAATGTTACATATGAAAATGCAGGGATCACAGATGTTTTTGTCAACTCTCTTTTTTGATGAAAAGTTAAGCTATAGTGCGATTAACACAGCCAGAAGTGCTCTGTCCTCGTACTTACCTATGGTGTCAGAATTCCATTCAGTAGGGACTCGCCCATCAATCTCTAAATTCATGAAGGGAGTGTTTAATTTCAATCCTCCCAAACCCAGGTACTCGGTTATCTGGAATGCGAGCGAAGTTTTAATGCTGCTTTGCGAGTGGGAGCCTGTCACAGTATTATCACTAACTAAACTCACCATGCAGGTGGTCATGCTTGTGGCGTTGGTTTCAGCCCAGCGAGTGCAGACATTACAAATGCTGCGGCTAGACAGGATGATGTGTCAGCAGATGCCATCACTTTTTATGTTTATGATTTGCTCAAGCAGAGTAGAATTGGTGTGACAGGATGTAAGATTGTCTTTTCTGCACACCCCAAGGATTCCCGCCTGTGTGTAGTGTCATATTTGTCCCGATATATTGAGGCTACCAGAACCTTGAAGGGATCAGAGTCAGCATTGTTCATAAGGCACAAAAAAATGCACAGTAAGGTGTCGGCGCAAACTATTTCAAGGTGGCTAAAGCAGGTTCTGGTAAACGCTGGGAATGACACTGATAATTTTAAATCTCATTCCACCAGGGCGGCAGCAACTTCAGCGGCCAGGGCAATGGACGTGCCTATAGATCATATTCTCGAGGCCGCAGGATGGTCAAGTGAACTGATGTTCCAGAGGTTTTACCATAAGCCGAATACAAGGCTGGGGGGTTTTGCCGATTCTGTTTTAAGTTCAGTTACATAGTTTTCCCCTGGGATAGAGGGGTTACTATTATTGTTGTTCAAATAAACCGTTGATTCGTTAAGCAATGTTTGAGTGATGTTTTATTGATAATTTTAATTATGATTGAGTCAATCATTGCAGTGAGAGGCCGGATTTGAATCTGCGGCATGACATCACAGAGCTTTGAAATCTTCATGTAGTCACTCACGTGACTCCGAAGTAAAATAGTAAGATTAAACGAGAACTTACCAGTTTGAAGTTTGATCTTTATTTTATAAGGAGTTACGATGAGGGATTACGTGCCCTCCGCTCCCAGCCTTCATTAAGATCATCTGGTAGATCTAGTCTTCTTTCATCTTACAATCATACTTCAGTCACTATTATTATCTGTGATTTCACACCGCTGCTTTGAAGATTGACGCACGTGCGGCTGAACGGGGCGTCTTCACGTAATCCCTCATCGTAACTCCTCATAAAATAAAGATCAAACTTCAAACTGGTAAGTTCTCATTTAATCTTACTATTATTGTCACTTGGACAAAGGTACAGTGAAAAGCTTTATTTAGATGTTATTCAATCAAATTAGAAAGTACACACATCAGTACAATCGAGTACAATAAGTAGGGCAAAGAGAAATTGGCTTCTCCAATCTCTTCTAACACATAACCATATAACCATATAACAATTACAGCACGGAAACAGGCTATCTCGGCCCTACAAGTCCGTGCCGAACAATTATTTCCCCCTAGTCCCATCTACCTGCACTCAGACCATAACCCTCCATTCCTTTCCCATCCATGTACCTATCCAATTTATTTTTAAATGATAAAATCGAACCTTCCTCCACCACTTCCATTGGAAGCTCATTCCACACAGCTACCACTCTCTGAGTAACCATATAACCATATAACCATATAACAATTACAGCACGGAAACAGGCCATCTCGACCCTTCTAGTCCGTGCCGAACACATAATCTCCCTTAGTCCCATATACCTGCGCTCAGACCATAACCCTCCATACCCTTCCCATCCATATAACTATCCAATTCATTTTTAAATGATAAAAACGAACCTGACTCCACCACCTTCACTGGAAGCTCATTCCACACAGCTACCACTCTCTGAGTAAAGAAGTTCCCCCTCATGTTACCCCTAAACTTCAGTCCCTTAATTCTCACGTCATGTCCCCTTGTTTGAATCTTCCCTACTCTCAGTGGGAAAAGCTTTTCCACGTCAACTCTGTCTATCCCTCTCATCATTTTAAAAACCTCTATCAAGTCCCCCCCTTAACCTTCTGCGCTCCAAAGAATAAAGCCCTAACTTGTTCAACCTTTCTCTGTAACTTAGTTGCTGAAACCCAGGCAACATTCTAGTAAATCTCCTCTGTACTCTCTCTATTTTGTTGACATCCTTCCTATAATTAGGCGACCAAAATTGTACACAATACTCCAGAATTGGCCTCACCAATGCCTTGTACAATTTTAACATTACATCCCAACTCCTATACTCAATGCTCTGATTTATAAAGGCCAGCACACCAAAAGCTTTCTTTACCACCCTATCTACATGAGATTCCACTTTTAGGGAACTGTGCACAGTTATTCCCAGATCCCTCTGTTCACCTACATTCTTCAATTCCCTACCATTTACCATGTACGTCCTATTTTGATTTGTCCTGCCAAGAAGTAGCACCTCACACTTATCAGCATTAAACTCCATCTGCCATCTTTCAGCCCACTCTTCCAACTGGCATAAATCTCTCTGTAGACTTTGAAACTCTACTTCATTACCCGCAACCCCACCTATCTTCGTATCATCTGCATACTTACTAATCCAATTTACCACACCATCATCCAGATCATTGATGTACATGACAAACGACAGTGGACCCAACACAGATCCCTGTGGCACCCCACTAGTCACTGGCCTCCAACCTGACAAACAGCCATCCACCATTACTCTCTGGCGTCTCCCATTCAGCCACTCTATTTTCCTGCCTAAACGGAGAGCGGGGCCTGTGTCCTTGATTATGTTGACTACTTTCCTGAGGTATAGTGAAATGTCGAGTCAATGGTGGGGAGACTGGTCTGTGTGATAGTCTGAGCTTCTTCCACAACACTTTGCAATTTTTTGTGGTCTTGGGCAGAGCTGTTCCAAACCAAGCTGTGATGCAACCCTCCGACAGTTTCATTGGTGCATCTGTGGAAGTTTGTAAGAGCCATTGGAGAATGCTGAATTGTCTCAGTCTATTGAGGAAGCAGAGGTGTTAATGTGGCTACTTGGTTGTCGCTTCAATGAGGTTGGTCCACGACAGCTTATTGATAATATTTACTTTAGGGATTTGAAGCTCTCAACCATTTCCACTTTGACATCATTGATGCTGGCTGGGGCATTTACTTCACCGCGCCTTCTGTGGTTGATAAATATTTTCTTTGTCTCACTGACATTGAGGGGATGGATATTGTCCTCCATCCTCTAACTAAGCTCTCTATCTCCTTTCCGTCTTCTGTCTCTTCATTGTGCATGATACAACCCACCACAGTGGTGTCATCTGCAAACTTGTAGTTGGAATTAGAGTAGAGTTTCCCCACGGTAGTCGTGAGTGTATGGAGATTATAGTAAGGGACTGAGACGACATCCTTGAGGGGCACCAGTGTTGATGATTATTGTGGAGTACGTGTTGTTTACTATCCTCACTTATTGTGGTCTATGGATCAGAAGGTCGAGGATCCAGGAGCAGGAAAGTTTGCTGAGTCTTTGCTTTGGTCCAGATTTTGGAGATGAGGACACGGGCCAGTGGCATTCTGCCGAATCACTCTCAGGAAGGCCGATCTTACAACTGCCACACTAGCCAGTTTAGGTGGGATTATGGTGGTGAAGGCAGATCTATAGGTGATAAATGGGAGTTTGGCATTGGTGTGTATGTTGTCCAGGTGTTCTGGAGATGAGTTGTGAGACAGGGAGATGGTGTCTACTGTGCTGCTGTGTAAACAAACTGCGGTGAATCAAGGCTGGTGGCTGGTCTTAATGTGTGTTACCACCAACATCTCTGAGCACTTCATGATGGTGTATGTCAAAGCCACTGGATGATAGTTATTGAGGCACACTACCTTGCTTTGCTTTGGCCCCACGATGATAGTGGTCTTCTAAAAGCTTTGATCGCTCCGACGTGGGAGATTCTATCGACCCGACTGCGGATGGTTCGACTCCCCCGACCGCGGGAAAAAAGGAGGGAAGAAGATAATATGTTATTGCCTTCCATCACAGTGAATTTTATGTAGTTGTGTGTCTTGCTGCTTTTTTGGTATGACTGACTGATAAATCAAATTCCTTGTATGTTCTTACATACTTGGTTAATAATTAGTAAGATTAAACGAGAACTTACCAGTTCGAAGTTTGATCATTATTTTATGAGGAGTACGTTGAGGGAATACGTGAAGAACCCCGCCAGGACACATGCGTGTCATTCTTCAAAGCAGCGGTGTGAAATCTCAGATAACTGTAATGACTGAACATAGTAAGATTAGAGGAGAAATACCAGTTGAGTATATGATCATGGGTGGGAGTGGAGGGCACGTATTCCCTCAACGTACTCCTCATAAAATAATGATCAAACTTTGAACTGGTAAGTTCTCGTTTAATCTTACTATTTTACTTCGGAGTCACGTGAGTGACTACGTGAAGATTTCAAAGCTCTGTGATTTCATGCCGTGGAAACGAGTCCATGCATCACATCTGCCTTAATGACTGTGGGAGGAATTGTGTCAACATAATTTAGACATGAATCCGACATTGAAATCCATGAAAATTTATTAACACAAAATTATAGCCCCTATTTATGGGGTAAATTAAATTACAGAACTTAAAATTGTTTCTGCAAACGTTCCAGGTTTAATGACTGGTTTATGATAAAATAGTTGGAATGTTTTTTCCCCTGACCATCCTGCTGTCTTGAGGATTTGGTCCATTGGTACATCCAACTGCATAGCTGCCGATGTAGCTGCAGCCCTGGTGGAATGAGATTTAAAAATATTAGTATCCACCCCAGCCTGTATTAGAACCTGTTTCAGCCATCTTGAGATGGTCTGGACCGTCACTCTTTTGTGTGGTTGCTTATGGCTGACTAAAAGTGCCTTCTCATTGCCTCTGATGATTTTCGTGTTCTCCATGCATAACAACAAATGTCTTGCTATACAGAGACGATCATCTGTTGGGTAAGACCTAAATTCTATATTGAGGCATGCTGATCCCCGTCTGTTCTGCTTAACTAATTCATAAATATGAAACGTAATATTTCCAGATGAAGAAGTCATGTTGTCCAGTCTTAATTTATGTAACGACTGTACCCTTTGTGCCTTGACCAAAACCATTAGCATGACTGTTTTTAATGTCAGTCTATGTAGGGACAGAGCTGTTGCTGGAGACCAATTATTGAGCATCGTCAGGTCAATACTCACATCCCAAATTTGGGAGTACCTGGTTCTTGGGGGATTGGTATTAAAGATTCCCCTCACAGGTTTTGTTACCAGTGGGTGAGTCCCAACAGTGTAACGCTCTGTCCCCTGCCATAGATAAGTTGATAAGGCACTTCTGGCGCAGTTGATGGCACTGTAACTGAGCCCCTCATCATAATGGAGGCCTGCCAGGAATTCCAGAACAGGCGGGATGTTCATAGATCTGTGGGTGATGGTGTTTTTGTGACAATACATCTCCCATTTCCTGATATAGACCAGATACTGTTTTTTGGTTGACTGTCTGTGGGCCGCCGAGATCATGTTCACTGTTCGGTCCGTCAGTCCCAGCTGTAGTAGAAGTATTTTTAGACTCTACAAATTAATAAATTCATATAGTTATGGCATGGGTGGCTATCCCTTGTTACGGGATGAACCAATAAATCTGGTCTATTCGGGATGGTGATACATGGTTCTAATACCATGTTGAGTATCACAGGGAACCATGGTTGAGTAGGCCAATCGGGTACTACCAAAATACCAGACGCAGAGTCTTGCTGTATTTTCCTTAATACCCGACTGATGAGGCAGAAAGGAGGGAATGCATAAATAAACAATGTCCCCCCAATGCAGCGAAAATGCATCTGTCACCGCTGCCCCAGGGTCTGGTTCCCACGAAACATAGTTTGATAACTGGTGATTAAGCCTGGATGTGAATAGATCGATATCTGGTATTCCATATTGTGCTGTAATATCAGCAAATACATTTTTATTCAACATCCATTCAGTGTTTTCATTAAATTTGTGTGACCTGGTGTCTGCCACTAAATTTAGTTTACCTGGTAAGTAAGTAGCTGATATCCAAATATGTCTCTAGATACACCATTGCCATAATTGTATTAGCCAGATTGTGACATGATGCCGATTTGTTTCTACCCATGTGGTTGATATATGCTACCACAGTGGTATTGTCAATTTGTAGTCTAACATGCTGGTGATATGACCCAGTACAATATGACTTTAGGCCATAGAATCCACCCAACATTTCCAGGTAGTTTATGCCCAGTGTTAGTAATAATGATGCCTCCTGTGCAGTCCATCTTCCTCCACAGCTGGAGATGGAATTGGTGGCACCCCAACCAAGTGCACTGGCATCAGTTTGTAGTACCATAGACGGGTTGCTGATAATGATTGGATTGAAACAAAGCTGAATGTTATCTATCCACCATTTTAGTTCCATTATAGCTTTGATTGGTAGCTTCATTGGTCTGTCAAAATGACCAGCATTAATTTTGAGTGCTCGTATTTTTGCTCTCTGTAAATGTTGGTAATGTAATGGTCCGAATTGTGTGGCTGGAAAAGCAGCCACCATTTTGCCAATTACTTTTGCTACCAATCTGATGGACGGTTTACTGATGTCAATGAGGTTATTGCAAGCCTCTATTAAGTCTATAGCCTTTCCCTTTGGCAAAGTCACCGACATGTGAACTGAGTCAATGGTGAACCCCAAACAGTCCATAGTAATGGAAGGCGTTCATTTAGATTTAACTGGATGGATAATAAACCCCAGTTTTTCAAATAACTGTTTTGTGGCTGTTACAGTATGTTTGGCCAATTCCAAAGTTTTGCCCACAATAAGTATGTCATCTAGATATGCCATGACCATGTGTTTTCGTTTCCGTAGAAACGCTAGGGCTGGTTTCAAAATTTTTGTGAACAGCCTGGGGGCTGATGTTAACCCATTTGGCAGCGCTCTATACTGCCAGTGCTGTCCCATCCAGTTGAATTTTTTTTTTTTTTTTTTTATATTTTATTTTATTAGAAGTAAGCACAGTCATATGGCACCAAAGTGCCTAATATATATTTTCATAATACATTTTATGTACAACTTCTTTTTTTTTTTTGTTACATTGAAAAAAGATGAGAATAAGAAAAAGAGGTTAGATAGTAAAGGATAGAAAAATGTGAAATATATAGTGTGTGAAGAAAGAAAACGAGTAAATGAAGAAAGTTGAGAGAGAAAATAGTGAAAAGAAAAGGAGATCATTATTTATAGTCTTGACCAACCCTCGTCCAGTCCTGAAACAGTTTTTTTTACAATTGTGTTACACCATATGATTCCAAAAAAACGACGAATGGAGACCAACTCGTTATGAATTGGTCTGATTTATCCATTAGGAGGAATCGCATTTCCTCAAGATGAGCAGTGTCCAACATACTTGCAATCCACATTTTAAGCGTTGGTATTGATGTACCCTTCCAAAATTTAAGTATTAATTTTTTTGCTATTATTAAACCATAATTAAGGAATAGATTTTGAGATGTGTTCAATTTATTCCCATCTTCCATTACACCAAATATAATCATTTCAGTATTAGGTTCCATTCTTGTCTTGAATAATTTTGTAAGTATTTCAAAAATATCATTCCAAAATCTATAAAGTTTTATGCAGGAAACTAAGGAGTGTGTTATAGTTGCCTTTTGGGCTAGACATTTATCACAAGTGGCGGATATATTTGGATAAAATTTGTTCAATCTTGTTTTTGAATAATATAATCTATGTACAATTTTAAATTGTATTAGATTATGTCTTACATTAATTGAACATTTGTGAATATATATCAGGTATTTTTCCCATTTAACCTTCGTAATTTTTATCATTAATTCCCGTTCCCACTCTTCTCTAAGTACCTCTGTCGATGGTAGGTCTATATTTAGAATACTATTATATAAATAGGATATTAATTTTTGTGAGTCAGCTTCAATATTCATTGCTTCTTCCAATAAGTCAGGAGTTACTTTTTGATATCCTTGTATATATTTTTTCACAAAGTCGCAAATCTGAAGATATTTAAAATATTGATT
Organism: Leucoraja erinaceus; assembly: GCF_028641065.1. Lineage (NCBI taxonomy): Eukaryota > Metazoa > Chordata > Chondrichthyes > Rajiformes > Rajidae > Leucoraja > Leucoraja erinaceus. The sequence goes on along the minus strand of NW_026576713.1, from coordinate 14,187 downwards.
GTTTTTCAATTTAAATTTTAATTGTAGTTGTTGGAATGATAGTAGGTTTCCTGTTTCGTACATATCCCTGATCCTTCTAATTCCGAGACTTTCCCATTGGTTATCCATCCAGTTGAATTTTAAGTAACATCTGTGGTCATCTCGTATAGGCACTGAATAGTAAGCATCTTTTAAATCGATGCTAGCCATGAAGTAACCTTTGGAAATCAATTGTTTGCAGTAACAAAGGTTTCCATTTTAAAATGGATATATTGTACAAATGTATTCAATTTGGTCAAATCTATGATGATGCGACAACCACCATCTTTTTTGTTTTTGGTAAAGATATTGGACACGAATTCTAGCGGTTCGTGTTGGGATTTTTCAATTACCCCTTTTGCTTAAAGCCGCTCTAGTTCAGCATGCGCTTCTGATTTTTCTTTACCGGAAAGTACGAACATTCGGTTTGGTACATGCTGAACTGGAGGGCTGTATTTGTGCATAAATTCTATGGTATATCCCTGGATACTGCTTAAAATATAAGTGTCGGTAGTTAACATACTCCATGCATCCAGAAAGGAGTGTAATCTCCCCCCAACCAGTAGGGCAACCCACCTACCTCCATAGTTACCAGTGGCAAGTTTACTTCTTTTTGTAAATTCTTCGTTGATGTTGAGGCGCTGGTGTCTGGGTTTGTGGTTTGGTTGGTGTTGGAGGTTTGTGTATTTTCCAAAAAGGCCAGCCTGGGCCATGGCCTAAAAAAGACTAATGTTCGGTGTACTGGACCTTCGAGCTTTCACCAGTTAGTCTTGTTCTACTGGTGGGTGCGTAAGGGTGCTGTCTCTGGCTGTAGTGGGTTTTTGATGAAGTCCCTTTTATGAGCCCCAGGGTTTTTGCCTCCTCATCGAGCTCCTTGACTTGCTTTGATAGGTTACCTCCAAATAGTAGAATTGGTGGTTTTACGTTTCCAGGTTTGCACACACCCGCGAATTTCGGGTTTAAAGCAGGTCGGATGGCACTCTTCCTGATGCTGTTTATTTCATATTGTGTGTTGCAAAGCAGTGCCAGTGCATCCTGGTGATCCTACGACATGTCCTTCTCATCTACTGTGTGGGTGAAAGCTGTTATCCCCGCTGTTAGGAGCTTTAATTATTTACAACAGGAACATTCATGGATATACAGTTACCCGGTGCCAAGTGTCTTGACATGGTGTCCAATACAGCCTGTTCCTGTAGCTGGTTAAAGGACATATAATCTATACTGGCAGCTAGTTTTTGTTCCAGATTTTGGCCAGTCTGGTCTGGCTGTATGAAGTTGGACACAATGTCCAGTAGATTTCCACCTTCCTGCACACCCTGCACACTTGATTTCTGTTCTGCAAACCCCTCTTCAGGATCAGCCCAGAATTGACCCCCAGTACTCCCCTCTGACGAGGGAGAAGCACTGTGCAGCCCTACAAGAGGTGCTGCTGTGGGTTTAACATAGTGCCCACAGTGACTAGACTCCATCTCCCGGAGCCTGTCACATTGGAGCAAGTGCTCCACACACCGCTCCATCCGGCTCCAGCGCTCACGATCGCTGGCCGCTCGCGGCTGTTCAAAGTCGGACTCATCTGATCACTGCCGCTGCGGGGGAACGTCGTTCCACCCCTCCTGACTGTTTCGCAATGCGTGTAGCGATATGACACGCATGCGTCCTGGCGGGGTTCTTCACGTAGTCACTCATGTGACTCCGAAGTAAAATTCTTTGTATCTCTTGTAAAAGCAGGTGGGGATTTCAGTATGGAGTAGTGAAAGCTGGTCCATGGAGACTCCATCCAGGCCAGTGGCTTTCAGCTGAATCACTCTCAGGCCCATCTTACGTCGGCCACAGTAACTATTGGTTCGGCCACACCCGAGACTGATGGGGTGGATGATGTTCTTCTACCGACCTTCTGATCAAAGCGGGCCTAGAATTGAGCTCATTGGGGAGGGGCCCATATTTACCAGCGATACAAAGACTTCACTTTGTAGCCTTTTATAACATGTAAGCCTCGCCACAATCCACGTGTGTTATTGCCCAGGGACTCCAGCGTGGTCTGGAATTCCCTCTTGGCATCCTTAATGTCTTTGCAAAACTGCTGGATAGATTTCTTGTACCTTTTGGGATAGTTTGACCCGTTTGACTACAGAATTGGATTTCAACGTTTTCCTCGTGGTCCATCCATGGTTTCCGGTTGGGGCACAGACAAAAGTCTGTGACAGGTGTGGCACACACACTCATTTTGGTTAGCGACAAACTCCTTGAATAAGGATTAGTCCATCAACTCAAAGCAATCGCCTAGGATCTCACTTGTTTGCCATAGAGGGAGTACAGAGAAGGTTCACCAGACTGATTCCTGGGATGTCAGGACTTTCATATGAAGAAAGACTGGATAGACTCGGCTTGTACTCGCTAAAACTTAGAAGATCGAGGGGGGATCTTATAGAAACTTACAAAATTCTTAAGGGGTTGGACAGGCTAGATGCAGGAAGATTGTTCCCGATGTTGGGGAAGTCCAGGACAAGGGGTCACAGTTTAAAGATAAGGGGTAAATCCTTTAGGACGGAGATGAGAAAAACATTTTTCACACAGAGAGTGGTAAATCTGTGGAACTCCCTGCCACAGAAGGTAGTTGAGGCCAGTTCATTGGCTATATTTAAGAGGGAGTTAGATGTGGTCCTTGTAGCTAAAGGGATCAGGGGGTATGGAGAGAAGGCAGGTACAGGATACTGAGTTGGATGATCAGCCATGATCATATTGAATGGCAAATGGTGCAGGCTCGAAGGGCCGAATGGCCTCTACTCCTGAACCAATTGTCTATGTTTCCTCAGACCGGCATTGCATGACTTCCTGTACTTGGTCCTTCAACTTCAAAGTCAGATTTGTGGTGGGGGGGTGGAGTCTTTGCTGGTTCTGCAGCAGTGGTTGAAGGTGTTTAGATCTCTGCTTGGACAGGAGATGTGCTGATATCATTCTGAAGTCAAGCTCTTGAGTTTGGCCAGATTGAATTCCTCAGCTATTATGAACAAGGCCTCGGGGCACTTTGCTTCAAGACTAATGGTGATGGTGTGCAGTTCCTCAAGTGCAAGCTTAGCATCAGCATGGGGTGGAATGTAGACTGCGAACAGGATGGTCAACATACATTTCTATGGCAGGTAGTAGGAATGGCATTTCAGTGTGAGGTATTCGTGGTCTGGGGAGTGGCAGTTCGCTAGGATGGTAGGCATCCTTGAGGATATTCCCAGCCTTCCTGGTGCAACACACTGTATATGAACTGGATGGAAGGAATGATGAGCCTGTGGTGGACTGGGCTGCGTTCACCACTCTCTGCAGTTTCAGGCAGTCAACAGTAGAGCAGTTGCCATACCAGGAAGAGGTTTATCCCATCAATATACTTTCTATAGCGCATCTGTAGAAATTCGAGAGTAAATCTTTGGGTAAACCTTCTCTTGCACCTACTGTAAGAAATTAAACATGCTGATCCAGTCTGAAGAAGGGTTTCGGCCCAAAACATTGCCTATTTCCTTCGCTCCATAGATGCTGCTACACCCGCTGAGTTTCTCCAGCTTTTTTGTGTACCATGCTGATTCATTTTCTTGATCACTAGATCAGTGTAAAGGGACCTGGTGAAGTTGCTCGTGACAGGGATACCAAGAAACCTGAAGCCGTTAACCATCTCTGCTGATGATCTGTACCCATTCCATAGATGAGTACAGATTATGTTCACCCTCGCACTCCTTGAGTCAACAAACACCTTTTTGGTCTTTCTGATGTTGAGGGCTAGATGAAAAAGTATTAGGCAAGATTTCAGTATAAAACACGATTAGGAAAAACAAATCCATAGTAGTGCATGGAGTGGTCCTTGTATTCCATGCTGATTTAGTCTTAGGGGTGTGCAGATCAGTTTAAGAAGCTAGAGTAGACGCTGCTTGTCCTGTCGAGCAAATCAACCATTTTTTCTTTTGCTTCAGATCTTCAGCATCTGCAATGTGTTGCTTCAATGAACCAGTAATATCTTCCGACTAATATTTTTGTGTAAGTTTATTTTCTTTCACGTTTGTGAAAACTAAATATTCCAGGATTTCGTTGCTTCAGGTGTGATAGAATTGGAGGGGCAAGAGGTGGAGGTGTTGCATTGCTTATCAGGGAAGATATTACAACAGTGCTTTGGCAGGATAGATTAGAGGCCTCGTCTAGGGAGGCTATTTGGGTGGAACTGAGAAATGGGAAAGGGGTAGCAACACTTATAGGGGTGTATAGACCGCCAAATGGGGAGCGAGAATTGGAAGAGCAAATATGTAAGGAGATTGCCGATATTAGTAGTAAGCACAAGGTAGTGATTGTGGGAGATTTCAATTTTCCACACATAGACTGGAAAACACATTCTGTAAATGGGCTGGATGGGTTGGAGTTTGTAAAATGTGTGCAGGATAGTTTTTTGCAGCAATACATAGAAGTACCTACTAGAGAAGGGGCGGTACTGGACCTCCTGTTAGGAAATGAGATGGGTCAGGTGGCAGAGGTATGCGTTGGGGAACAGTTCGGGTCCAGTGATCACAATACCATTAGTTTCAATATAATTATGGAGAGGGACAGAACTGGACCTAGGGTTGAGATTTTTGATTGGAGAAAGGCTAACTTTGAGGAGATGTGAAAGGATTTAAAAGGAGTAAATTGGGACAGTTTGTTTTATGGGAAAGATGTGGAAGAGAAATGGAGTGCATTTAAAGGTGAAATTTTAAGAGTACAGAATCTTTATGTCCCTGTTCGGTTGAAAGGAAATCGTAAAAATTATAAAGAGCCATGGTTTTCAAGGGAAATTGGACATCTTGTTCGGAAAAAGAGGGAGATCTACAATAATTATAGGCAGCATGGAGTAAAAGAGTTGCTTGAGGAGTATAAAGAATGTAAAAAGAATCTTAAGAAAGAAATTAGAAAAGCTAAAAGAAGATATGAGGTTGCTTTGGCAAGTAAAGTAAAAGTAAATCCGAAGGGTTTCTACCGCTATATTAATAGCAAAAGGATAACGAGGGATAAAATTGGTCCATTAGAGAGTCAGAGTGGACAACTATCTGCAGAGCCAAAAGAGATGGGGGAGATATTGAACAGTTTCTTTTCTTCGGTATTCACCAAGGAGAAGGATATTGAATTATGTGAGGTAAGGGAAACAAGTAGAGTAGCTATGGAAACTATGAGGATCAAAGAACCATATAACCATATAACCATATAACAATTACAGCACGGAAACAGGCCATCTCGGCCCTACAAGTCCGTGCCGAAAAGAAGAGGAAGTACTGACACTTTTGAGAAATATTAAAGTGGATAAGTCTCCAGGTCCGGACAGGATATTCCCTAGGACATTGAGGGAAGTTAGTGTAGAAATAGCAGGGGCTATGGCAGAAATATTTCAAATGTCATTAGAAACGGGAATAGTGCCGGGGGATTGGCGTACTGCGCATGTTGTTCCATTGTTTAAAAAGGGGTCTAAGAGTAAACCTACCAATTATAGACCTGTTAGTTTGACGCCAGTGGTGGGCAAATTAATGGAAAGAATACTTAGAGATAATATATATAAGCATCTGAATAAACAGGGTCTGATTAGGAACAGTCAACATGGATTTGTGCCTGGAAGGTCATGTTTAACTAATCTTCTTGAATTTTTTGAAGATGTTACTCGGGAAATTGATGAGGGTAAAGCAGTGGATGTTGTGTATATGGACTTCAGTAAGGCCTTTGACAAGGTTCCACATGGAAAATTGGTTAAGAAGGTTCAATTGTTGGGTATTAATGGTGGAGTAGCAAGATGGATTCAACAGTGGCTGAATGGGAGATGCCAGAGAGTAATGGTGGATAACTGTTTGTCAGGTTGGAGGCCGGTGACTAGTGGGGTGCCTCAGGGATCTGGGTTGAGTCCACTGTTGATTGTCATATACACAAATGATCTGGATGATGGTGTGGTAAATTGGATTAGTAAGTATGCAGATGATACTAAGATAGGTTACACAAAAAAGCTGGAGAAACTCAGCGGGTGCAGCAGCATCCATGGAGCGAAGGAAATAGGCAACGTTTCGGGCCGAAACCCTTCTTCAGACGGCCCGAAACGTTGCCTATTTCCTTCGCTCCATAGATGCTGCTGCACCCGCTGAGTTTCTCCAGCTTTTTTGTGTAACCTTCGATTCTCCAGCATCTGCAGTTCCCTCTTAAATACTAAGATAGGTGCTGTTGTGGATAATTAAGTAGATTTTCAAAGTCTACACAGAGATTTAGGCCATTTGGAAGAGTGGGCTGAAAGATGGCAGATGGAGTTTAATGCTGATAAGTGTGAGGTGCTACATCTTGGCAGGACAAATCAAAATAGGACGTACATGGTAAATGGTAGCGAATTGTGGAATGCAGTTGAACAGAGGGATCTAGGAATAACTGTGCATAGTTCCCTGATGGTGGAATCTCATGTAGATAGTGTGGTAAAGAAAGTGTTTGGTGTGCTGGCCTTTATAAATCAGAGCATTATAACATAAATATAGGCTCATTGTAGCTTGAAATGAATATTCATCGAGTAAACATCAGAGCATTCGATTCTTGGTCAGGATGTGACATTTACATCAGAAATAAGACAGGTCTCTTACAGGTCTGGCACTGCCCCAGTCCCACTATGGCTGTTACCCCCACTCTGCCCTGGCAGTCAGCGGGGTTCAGTAAATGGGGAAACCTAGAGGATCTATCCTGACCCTTTAATTAGGCAGGTTCATGATCCCTTAAAACCTGGGACATCTGCTGCAGTCTCATTTAATTTCCTATTAAAGTGACTGGAACATGCCTGCCTGGCACTGCCCCAGTCCCACTATGGCCGTCACCCCCACTCTGCACACTGGCAATCAGTGGGGTTCAGTAAAGGGAGGAACCCACAAGAACTGCCCTCACCCATTAATTAGGCTAATTAAGGAGCAGGACCTCTGCGACAGTGTCATTAAAGAAAACACACTCACAATTATATTCATCATATTATTTTTATATAATATAATTACACTTAATTATATATGATAACATTCATATTAACAGGTTATATATTGGTATAATATATATAGTTTAAATGGACACAACATGGAAACAGGCTGCCCACACACACACACACACACACACACACACACACACACATAACCACACACCACACACACATTACAGCACGGAAACAGGCCATCTATATATAGTATATATATATATATATAGTATATATATTGGTATAATAATATAAGTTTCCATGCACTTCTCATCCATATGCATGGAAATAGGCTGCCCATGGTGTAATACGGACATTGGCCACTATAACACACCACTATATAACCATATAACCATATAACAATTACAGCACGGAAACAGGCCATCTCGGCCCTACTACCACTACCACTCTCTGAGTAAAGAAGTTCCCCCTCGTGTTATCCCTAAACTTCTGTCCCTTAATTCTGAAGTCATGTCCTCTTGTTTGAATCTTCCCTATTCTCAAAGGGAAAAGCTTGTCCACATCAACTCTGTCTATCCCTCTCATCATTTTAAAGACCTCTATCAAGTCCCCCCTAAACCTTCAGCGCTCCAGAGAATAAAGACCTAACTTATTCAACCTTTCTCTGTAACTTAGTTGTTGAAACCCAGGCAACATTCTATTAAATCTCCTCTGTACTCTCTCTATTTTGTTGACACCCTTCCTATAATTGGGCGACCAAAATTGTACACCATACTCCAGATTTGGTCTCACCAATGCCTTGTACAATTTCAACATTACATCCCAGCGTCTATACTCAATGCTCTGATTTATAAAGGCTAGCATACCAAAAGCTTTCTTTACCACCCTATCTATATGAGATTCCACCTTCAAGGAACTATGCACGGTTATTCCCAGATCCCTGTTCAACTGCATTCTTCAATTCCCTACCATTTATCATGTACGTCCTATTTTGATTTGTCCTGCCAAGGTGTAGCACCTCACATTTATCAGCATTAAACTCCATCTGCCATCTTTCAGCCCATTCTTCCAAATGGCCTAAATCACTCAATCAGTAACACACACACACACACACACACACACACACACACACACACACACACACACACACACACACACACACACACACACACACACACACACACACACACACACACACACACACACACACACACACACACACACACACACACACACGGAGACAGACAGACAGACACACGGGGAGACACACACTCACAGGGAGACACACAGAGCAGGATTTAGATGAAGAGAGGCCCTAAACTGTTCCACTTGTGAGGCCCCTCCCAAGCCCCCTAGAGGAAAACGATCCACCAGATTGACACCGATTTGCAGCCGAGCGTGGCCAATGAGATAAGGGGCTGGAAAGCTGCGCTTTATTTATTTATTTATTGCCAGTACTAGTGTCGAGTTATTGGCTTAAAACACTATTATTCTGAAATGGAGGGCAAGGGAAATTACTGAAGGGTTGTTTAGAGACTACAGTGCGTTGTGACAGCAAATGTAAGAAAGGCCTATGATAGTGTCAAAAATATTATACACCTTGCAGGGGTCTCACTTAATTTTATTTCTCTTTGGTCAGCCGGGCAACCTTGGCAGCTTGTTAAGTTGCCAAATGACAGTTTAGGTGGTCATTTAAGACGGCTTGCATGACGCGTGCGATAATGTGCTTGGACAAAGTGCGTAGTTACGCAATACTCCAGGTGTGGTCTCACCAAGACCCTGTACAACTGCAGTAGAACTTCCCTGCTCCTATACTCAAATCCTTTTGCTATGAAAGCCAACATACCATTCGCTTTCTTTACTGCCTGCTGCACCTGCATGCCTACTTTCGATGACTGGTGTACCATGACACCCAGGTCTCGCTGCATCTCCCCCTTTCCCAATCGGCCACCATTTAGATAATAGTCTGCTTTCCCGTTTTTGCCACCAAAATGGATAACCACACATTTATCCACATTATACTGCATCTGCCAAACATTTGCCCACTCACCCAGCCTATCCAAGTCACCTTGCAGTCTCCTAGCATCCTCATTAATATATATTGTAAATAGCTGGGGTCCCAGCACTGAGCCTTGCGGTACCCCACTAGTCACTGCCTGCCATTGTGAAAAGTACCCGTTTACTCCTACTCTTTGCTTCCTGTCTGCCAACCAGTTCTCTATCCATATCAATACTGAACCCTCAATACCGTGTGCTTTGTATACTAATCTCTTATGTGGGACCTTGTCGAAAGCCTTCTGGAAGTCCAGATACACCACATCCACTGGTTCTCCCCTATCCATGCTACTAGTTACATCCTCGAAAAATTCTATAAGATTCGTCAGACATGATTTACCTTTCGTAAATCCATGCTGACTTTGTCCAATGATTTCACCACTTTCCAAATGTGCTGCTATCCCATCTTTAATAACTGACTCTAGCAGTTTCCCCACTACCGATGTTAGACTAACTGGTCTGTAATTCCCCATTTTCTCTCGCCCTCCCTTCTTAAAAAGTGGGGTTCCATTTGCTACCCGCCAATCCTCTGGAACTACTCCAGAATCTAAAGAGTTTTGAAAGATTATTACTAATGCATCCACTATTTCTGGAGTTACTTCCTTAAGTACTCTGGGATGCAGCCTATCTGGCCCTGGGGATTTATCGGCCTTTAATCCATTCAATTTACCAAACACCACTTCCTGGATTTCACTCAATTCCTCCAACTACTTTGACCCGCAGTCCCCTGCTATTTCCGGCAGATTATTTATGTCTTCCTTAGTGAAGACGGAACCAAAGTAGTTATTCAATTGGTCCGCCATACCCTTGTTCCCCATGATCAACTCACCTGTTTCTGATTGCAAGGGACCTACATTTGTTTTAACTAATCTCTTTCTCCTCCCACACTATGCAATAGGCTGTTATTGTTCAGCCCTCCACCACCTCCAGTTTAAATTCCATTTAGAATATTTATGGAGGACCAGGAAACCAGAAGCAAGAATTACTCCAAGGAGTTACTCCAGATCCAGGGTCAGGGAGTGGTTCTGCGTTGGTTTTCAGCGGTCACGGCTAGGCGGCGAGCGGACATTTGGCGACCTTATCGGTCACAATTCAAAGTGAGGGAGAAAGTGCCCAGCGCCGACCAGCTGCCGTGGCAGTGCATATGTGCAGGGTGAGGACGGGCAGGCCGTGGCAGGCAGTGCGTATGTGCAGGGTGAGCACGGGCAGTTGCCGTGGCAGTGCGTGCGCATGTGCAGGGTGAGCACGGACAGTTGCCGTGGCAGTGCGCATGTGCAAGGCGGCCAGCCGTGCCGGGGGATGAGGAGCGAGCGGAGATCGGAGACCCGGAAATGTGTATGGATGGCGGGCGGAGACGGAGATTGACAGACAGAGAGAGAGAGAGAGAAAGAGAGGGGGGCCCGCCCAGAGTTGAATGGTAGGTGTCCTGCCTTGGCTGGAGGACCCCTAGATTTCGAGGCCCTTGGCTTCAGTCTATGAAGCCTAGTAGTAAATCCGGCTCTGCACGGCCCCCCTAGATCTCAAGGCCTTAAGCTTAAACTTGTCAAGTGTACACGTAAATCGGGCCCTGAGAAGAGGCAGCGGGTAGTGCAGAACTCTCTGTGGCTGCCCCCCTCTCCTACAAGCACTGCCTTCTGCATACTATTGGGGTGACGGCCCCTCAAGGGAACATTGCTCTGTTGGACAGCAGGGGTGGTGGGGGTTTGAGGGGATAGAGAGGGGGAGTGGGGAGAGAGAGTGGGAGGAGTGTGGAGGAGAGAGGGGGAGTGGAGAGAAAGAGTGGAAGGAGTGTGGGTATAGAGAGGGAGAGTGGGGAGAGAGGGAGGGAGGAGTGTGGAGGAGAGAGGGCGGAAGAAGTGAGGGAGAGGGGGAGAGGACTGTGAGGAGGAGAGAGGGTGCAAGTGTGTGGGAAGAGAGAGGCGGTATGGAGAGAGTTGGGGACGAATGAAGGGAGAGGAGTATGGAGAGAGGGGGGGATGTGTGGGCGGAGGGGGAGGAGTGGAGAGAAAGAGAAGGAGGTTTGAGGGAGAGGGGAGGGGAAGCGTTAGAGACAGAGGTGGAGGGAAGAGTGGTCATGAAGCCATCAGAGATAGGAGTAGAATTAGGCCATTCGGCCCATCAAGTCTACTCCGCCACTCAATCGGAGTGCCGTTCCTCCCGTCGGAGTGGCCAAGCCCGAGGGAGGAACGGCACTCCCGCTGGAGTGGCCCAGCCCGAGGGAGGAACGGCACTCCCGCTGGAGTGGCCCAGCCCGAGGGAGGAACGGCACTCCCGCTGAAGTGGCCCAGCCCGAGGGTGGAACGGTACTCACGTGAGGGCGATCCGGTCCGGGCCTGGAACGGTGCTCCAGTGGCTGGGACGACGTTCTGGTGGCGGTGTCCAGATTCCTGGGTTCAGCCGCGGGCCGGCGGCTGCGTGTGCTGGACTGGAGGTGCGGCGGCTTCGACCACCCCGGGCCGCAGTGTTTGAACCGGCCCGTTTCGCGGGGTTCGGTGAGCTGCGGGACTGTTTGTACCATCGCACCTCATAAAATACAGATCAAACTTCAAACTGATAAGTTCTCGTTTAATCTTACTATTTTACTTCGGAGTCACGTGAGTGATTCCGTGAAGACTTCAAAGCTCTGTGATTTCAAACCGTGTAATAGTTATTACTTCACGCACTGCCGAAGTCCTTGAGGGAGGAAGTGTTATCGTAATCAACCAATGAATCTGCTTGTAGAAAAACACAATGGTATTTTTTAACAATAACAACAAAGAAATTAAATTGCTCCCCTGGGCTTAAATTAAATATTTGCAGTCTGTAAAATCTTTCCTACAAACAAAATAGGTTTTGCCAACGGCTTATTATAAAATTTTCTGAACGGTCTTTCCCCCCCACCATCCTGCTGTAGCCAGGATGTGGTCTATAGGCACGTCCATTCTTTTAGCCATCGACGTGGATGCTGCCCTGGTGGAATGAAATTTGTACATGTTAGTTTTTATCCCAGCAGCTTTTAGCACCTGCTTGAGCCATCTCGAAATGGTTTGGCTCGTCACCCGACCATAAAGTTTTTTATGACTGACCCACAAGGCTTTTCATCTCCCTCGAATATTTTGGTTGTGTCTATGTAGGATAGTAGAGTCATGGCACATAACCGTGTTTCTGGCGGGTAAGGCCGGAATTCCACGACTGGATTAGGTGTTCCTGGTCTGCTCTGTTTGATCATTCCCTGGATAACGACAGATCTGGTCTGAAGCTGTGAGCATGCTGTCCAGTCGCAATAGGTGTAGTGACTGGACCCTTGGTGCAGATACAAGTGCCATCAACATGAGTGTTTTGAGCATAGATTGTTCCAGGTTGAGGGATCTGGCTGGTGGCCATCCCCTGAAGTATGTCAGGACCACACTGACATCCCATATATTGGTGTACCTTGGTCTAGGGGGTTAGAGTTGTAAATACCCTTGATTAGTTTGACCACCAGCGGGTGGGACCCCATGGCCTGTTGTCCTGGAGCTGGTTTTAAATAGACAGGCAGGGCAATTCTAGCTGTGTTGATGGCACTGTAGCTGAGTCCTTCATCGTGGTGAAGGTTCGCCAGGAATTCCAGTACGTTGGTAACTGTAGCGTTTGAGTAAGTGGTCCCTGTATCCAAGCAGTACTTCTCCCATTTTTTGATACTGGACAAGTGCTGTTTTTTAGTGGATGTTCGGAGGGATGCTGACATGGTGTCGATGGTTTGTTCTGATAATCCCAGTCCCAGAAGTGGTTTGTGCAGAATCCGCAACCCAGGAGTTTGATTTTTTCATGGCACAGGTGGCTTGTGCCCGACACTGGGTGTTAATAACTCTGGGTCACTGGGGAATACCATCGGAGTTTCAACAACCATGTCATGGATTTCGACAAGGTTCCTCACGGAAGGTTGGTTAAGAAGGTTCAATGGTTGGGATTAATGGAGGAGTAGCAAGATGGATTCAACAGTGGCTGAATGGGAGATGCCAGAGAGGGGAAAATACCCTCTGGGGTGAATGTTGACCTGGTGGCAATTTTTCTAGTATGAATTGTATCCACTAATGCCATTGAGTATATACTGATCACTCATGATAGACTCCCATGTGTTAGTATTACCCTATATGCTGGTAGGAACCAGACCCACCTACCTCCATGGTTATGGGTATTCTTCTGTTTTCTGCTGGTCCAACGAGTCTTGCACGTCGTCTGACGTGGCGGTGACGTTGGGGGATGACACATTTTTCATGGGGCCTGGTCTAAAGAAGACTTTCGGTGATAGAATGCGGACCCCGAGCTTTCATCAGTCCCATATGGTAGACGTCGACTGATGGACGCGATGGGGTGCTGCTGCTTATTGTTTTTGGTTTAGCTCGTCCCGGGGCCTGCCCTCATGAGACCGAAAGCTTGTTAAGTCCTCTCCATATCCTTCATATGCTTTGTGAGGTTTTTGCCAAAGAGCAGTGGGTCTGGCTCAGTTGCTGGGGTTTTGCACAACAGCGCAAATTTAGGATTTTTTGGCAGGTTTTATGATTTGTTTACGAAGGTTGTGGTCATCTCCGTATTTGTCCACGGAACGAGCAAACGATGTGATGGCTGACATCAGGAGCCTGAGGATCCGCTGCAGTTTTAGCTCCTGGTTCCGAATATTTGCCCCAACGTGCCCCCAGTTTTGGCTGTTTACAGCCGGCACTTTAAGGGACTCACAGTTCTCTGGAGCTGTATACCTCATTGACCACCTCCTGCACGTGGGGCTGCCACATAGTGGTCCACCACACCTAGCAGCTCTTCCTGTTCCTGCACCCCTTGTATACTCCCGAGATCTTCAGCCCAGTCCTGGTCACCAAAGCTACCCTCTGTCACAGTCTGCCCTCTCCTCATTCTCATCCATTTCACCTCCCAGTACTTTTCCACCGGTCCCTCCTTCTCCTCGCCTGCCACTCCCCTCTCATCAGCCTAACTCTCCTCACCTGTTGCACTCAGTTTGCCTCTGATCACCTATTAACCTGGTATATAGACTCTCCTCACCGTTCACACAGTGCCAGATTGTTCTCAGCATTCATGCAAGACTTTCTGTCTGCCTCTCTCCTGGGCTGTTTGGTGTATCCCTGCAACGGCTCCTCGACTTCCTGCCTGGCTAACGACTCTCCTTTCGTCTGTACCCCCTCGCTGGTTTGTTTGCATCG
>NW_026576712.1:62500-73850 GCF_028641065.1 Leucoraja erinaceus | reverse complement strand
AGCTGCAACGCTTTGAGTTTGACATAGTGTACAAGAAGGGCACGGAAATGCATATTGCTGATGCCCTGTCGCGGGCGCCTCTGTCCTCCTGTGCTCAGCATCCATATGAACAATCTGATCTGCATGTCCTCAACGTGAATTTCGTCCCGTCGAAGCAGTTACAGACACTGATTGAGCACACCGCTGCTGACTCTGATTTGCAGCAGCTGTCTGCTGTTATTCTGCGTGGTTGGCCCTGCAAGCCACACTCCCTGCCTGCTGCCGTGAGGCCGTTCTTCCTGGTTCGGGACGAGCTTGTACTTTGTGATGGAATCGTTATTAAGGGCCACAAAGTGGTTATTCCTGCCTCGTTGTATGACGCCTACTATACTGCTGCACACTCCGGGCACCCGGGTGCTGACGCCACCGTTGCCCATGCCCAGTGGCAATACTATTGGCCTGCTATGGCCAAGTACATCAAGGCTCGGGTTGCTGCGTGTGCTGCTTGCAACTCCACGGCCCCTCACCATCAACGACAGCCCCTGCTACAACAGCCGGCGCCTGAAATGCCCTGGTCTTCACTGGCCGCCGATATTTTTGAGTGGCGTGGGAAGAACTATCTGGTACTTGTCGACGCGTATTCATCTTGGTTTGATGTGGACCTTCTTCCCACCCTCACATCGGAGATGGTCATCAGTAAGCTGCGACGTCACTTTGCCACGTTTGGATCTCCAGTGAAGCTTCAAACTGACAACGGCCGGCAGTTCACTAGTGCTGAATTCGCTGCCTTTGCGACTAAGTGGAACTTTGCCCATTACACTAGCAGTCCGGAATTCCCTCAGAGCAACAGGCTGGCAGAACGTGCTGTGCGCAGTGCTAAGACTTTGTTGGAACAGTCTCGTTTATCAAATTGTGATTTTTACCAAGGACTTTTGAATTTGCGTAATGTTTCTCGCGATGGGGTTTTGGGTTCTCCTGCTCAACGGCTCATGTCTCGCGTCCTCCGTCCTCCTATGCCTATTTCTCAACAATCCCTGACTCCTGTGGTTCGTTCCCCTGAGGCGGTCCACCGCCGCATCTCTCATCGCCATGAGATCCAGCGCCGGTCTCATGACAAATCTTGTCGTCCTCTACCTTCCCTCTCCGCGGGCCAGGTGGTTCGCATGCAGACTTCTACCGGTTTTTCTAAACTTGCAACTGTTGTAGGGCTGGCTGACTCCCCTCGCTCCTATTTGGTGGATTACGAGGGCACTGTATATCGTCGCAGTCGCCAGCATTTGCGTGCTGTCCGTGAGCCTCCTCCACCGGTCGCTTTCCCGTCCACGTCCACTCCTTTACCTGTTCCTCCTCCTCGGGCTATCCCATGTGCCCCTGCTGTCATTCCTGCGCCTACCCAACCTGCTCCTGTGAAGCCTGATCTCGTCTCTCCTGTCGGTTCCCCTTCTTCATCCTCCCCTTCTAGTCCATCTTTTGCCTCGCCGGTTTCCAGTCCCCGACCTGCGTTACTGCCTATTCCGTCCCCCCGGTCTTCGCTGCCTTTGTCTTTGGGAGAGGGGAGTGAGGGTGGTGTACGGACCCGCTCTGGCAGAGTTGTGCGGGCTACTGATCGGTATGGTGATTATGCTTAGTTTGAGATGTTCACTGACCATTATTGTTATTATGTGCAGGTCTGTATAATTACCTGCTGCTGCTGTTTATCTTACGGGAAGGGATGTAGATGGTTATGCATGCAACCATATATGTAACTACCTCATTAGCATATTGTCCCTCCCACATTCTATAGTATAACTGTAGTGTCTGCATGTTCCCTCCCTGTTAGGTTCCAGTACGTGTGTAGACCAGTTGTGGTTAGTACTGGAACGTGTGTTATTAGTGCTTGAATAAAGACTTAGTTAAAGGACTATGGACAACGTCTAGTTTCCTTTACTAGACATTCCTTTTAATCTTTAAACTAGACTTTCCTTTAAATCTTCTTGGTAGAAAGGCCATGCAAACCTCTTCTCTTGAGCTTGGCAGTCTGAATCTAGTGCCATAACTATTCATAACTGTGTTCATACTGAATCAGATTTTGATGGTGTGAGACGCGTATCTTCTACAATAATACCATCACATTACTGAACTCGGAGTCCCGCCGATAGATTTCTCCAGTCTCTCCGTCCACACCGTTCGATTTCGATTATTGTTTGATTATTCTGTATTTTTATTTTTATTTCTATATTGCACTATACTATGGACTGACGCTAAACTGCATTTCGTTGTACCCATACTCGTATTTGTGCAATGACATTAAAGTTGAATTGAATTGAATTGAATTGAAATGATACTTAAAGGCTTGACGATAGATATGCAATGGCAAACATTTAAAGATCCTATGGATGAATTGCACCAATTGTTCACCCGTCAGGTGTAAAAATAAAACAGGGAAGGCGGCTCAACCGTGGCAAATAATGGAAATTAGGGAATATTAAATCCAGGCATATAAATTGGCCAGATAAAGCAACAAACTGGGAGAAATTTAAATTTAATATTTAACAGAGGAGGACAAATGGATGAATTCAGTGGGGGTAAATAGAGCATGAAAGGAAACTTGCGGGGGAAATATTAGTGAAGACAAATATAGGCCCCTTACAGTCAGAAACAGGTTAATTTATACTGGGAAACAAGAAATTGGCAGACCAGTTACACAAATACTTTGGTTCTGTCTTCACTAAGGAAGACACAAACAATCTTCCAGAAATACAAGGGGACCGAGGATCTAGTGGGAGGGAGGAAGTGAAGGGAATCCACATGATTCAGGAAATGTTGTTAGGTAAACTGTTGGGACAGAAGACATGTAAATCCCCAGGGCCTGATGGTCTGCATCCGAAACAACACAAGGAGGTGGCCCTCGAAATCGCGCATGTATTGGTAATCATTTTCCAATGTTCTATAGACATTTGATTAGTTCCAGTGAACTGGAGGGTACCTAATGTAACCCCACCTTTTAAGAAAGAGGGGAAAGAGAAAACAGGGAATTATAGACCAGTTAGCCTGACATTGGTAGTGGGTTGTACAGGGCTCTGGTGAGAACACACCTGAGCATCTGGTGCAATTTTGGTCTCCTAATTTGCGGAAGGACATTCGTGTCAATGAATGAGCACAGCGTAGGTTCACAGGGTTAATTCCCGGGATGTCTGGACAGAGATATGATGAAAGAATGGATCGACTGGGCTTAAATGAAGGGATTAAGATGGATGAGAGGAGATCTTATAGAAAGATATATAATTCTTAAGGGTTTGGACAGGCTGGATGCAGGAAAAATGTTCCTGATATTGGGGGTTCAGACCTATGGGTCACGGTTTAAGAATAAGGATTAGGCCATTTAGTACTGAGATGAGGAAAACCTTTTTTTTAGCAAGAGAGTTGTGAATTTGTGGAATTCTCTGCCTCAGAAGGCAGTGGAGGCCAATTCACTGGATGTTTTCAAGAGAGAGCTAGATATAGCGCTTGGGGCTAATGGAATCAAGGGATATGGGGAGAAAGCAAGAACGGGGTAATGATTTTGGACGATCACATTGAATGACGGTTTGTGCTCGATAGGCCAAACGACCTCCGCCTGCACCTATTTTCTATGTTTTTATGTTTAACTAATGTGTTCTAAGTAACCTGCGAACCCTGGTATACCTGCTTTCTGCACTGTGGGATCAATTAACCTGTTCCTTTCTATATAACTTGCTAGCCTCTGTGCCACTATGCTAAAGAAAATCTTGCCATCTACATTTAGGAGACAAACAGCCTAAATTCATTTAACTCTGGAGACTCTTTCTTCTAGGGAATGAACATTCCCCCTGCTCTATGCCAAACCCTTGGTATGACCTGCTTCTACCAAACTATTGGACAGAGCCTCTGCGAGAATCTAAGCACATCAGGTGCACTTTTATTTACCCGGTAAGGGACTCCATTCGGTCCCGGTGCAGATGAAGCCTTTCCACGCCATATTACTGCTTCCACTTCCTTCCACTTTTGTGGCAAAACATCTAACTCTAACATCTGTCTCCTAAGGTGGTAACTCTGGAGGGAGACACGGGCCCGATACTGGGGCCCATGACGACTGAGGATTGGCGGGTAGCAAACGTAACCCCACTTTTTAAGAAGGGAGGGAGAGAGAAAACGGGGAATTTCAGACCAGTTAGTTTAACATCGGTAGTGGGGAAACTGCTAGAGTCAGTTATTAAAGATGGGATAGCAGCACATTTGGAAAGTGGTGAAATCATTGGACAAAGTCAGCATGGATTTACGAAAGGTAAATCATGTCTGACGAATCTTATAGAATTTTTCGAGGATGTAACTAGTAGCGTGGATAGGGGAGAACCAGTGGATGTGGTGTATCTGGACTTCCAGAAGGCTTTCGACAAGGTCCCACATAAGAGATTAGTATACAAACTTAAAGTACACGGCATTGGGGGTTCAGTATTGATGTGGATAGAGAACTGGCTGGCAAACAGGAAGCAAAGAGTAGGAGTAAACGGGTCCTTTTCACAATGGCAGGCAGTGACTAGTGGGGTACCGCAAGGCTCAGTGCTGGGACCCCAGCTATTTACAATATATATTAATGATCTGGATGAGGGAATTGAAGGCAATATCTCCAAGTTTGCGGATGACACTAAGCTGGGGGGTAGTGTTAGCTGTGAGGAGGATGCTAGGAGACTGCAAGGTGACTTGGATAGGCTGGGTGAGTGGGCAAATGTTTGGCAGATGCAGTATAATGTGGATAAATGTGAGGTTATCCATTTTGGTGGCAAAAACAGGAAAGCAGACTACTATCTGAATGGTGGCCGACTAGGAAAAGGGGGAGATGCAGCGAGACCTGGGTGTCATGGTACACCAGTCATTGAAAGTAGGCATGCAGGTGCAGCAGGCAGTGAAGAAAGCGAATGGTATGTTAGCTTTCATTGCAAAAGGATTTGAGTATAGGAGCAGGGAGGTTCTACTGCAGTTGTACAGGGTCTTGGTGAGACCACACCTGGAGTATTGCGTACAGTTTTGGTCTCCAAATCTGAGGAAGGACATTATTGCCATAGAGGGAGTGCAGAGAAGGTTCACCAGACTGATTCCTGGGATGTCAGGACTGTCTTATGAAGAAAGAATGGATAGACTTGGTTTATACTCTCTAGAATTTAGGAGATTGAGAGGGGATCTTATAGAAACTTACAAAATTCTTAAGGGGTTGGACAGGCTAGATGCAGGAAGATTGCTCCCGGTGTTGGGGTAATCCAGGACAAGGGGTCACAGCTTAAGGATAAGGGGGAAATCCTTTAAAACCGAGATGAGAAGAACTTTTTTCACACAGAGAGTGGTGAATCTCTGGAACTCTCTGCCACAGAGGGTAGTCGAGGCCAGTTCATTGGCTATATTTAAGAGGGAGTTAGATGTGGCCCTTGTGGCTAAGGGGATCAGAGGGTATGGAGAGAAGGCAGGTACGGGATACTGAGTTGGATGATCAGCCATGATCATATTGAATGGCGGTGCAGGCTCGAAGGGCCGAATGGCCTACTCCTGCACCTAATTTCTATGTTTCTATGTTTCTATGACAGGCCCACTCAGTATTCAAACAACGTAAGGTCCGAAAACACAAGGCCCATTCAGTGTTGGTGTTGCATGATGCCACAGAAAGTAGGCCCAATCTCTATTCAATGTACTCTGGGCCCAATCACTTTAGTCGCGGTTACCCTGATAGTGCGCTGAATGGGCCAAATGCAATCAGCCGAGAGTAGTCCAGGATACCCAACTAGTGGGATGAGTGGCTTTGTGGCTCCATGTGGC
Source organism: Leucoraja erinaceus (assembly GCF_028641065.1). Taxonomy (NCBI): domain Eukaryota; kingdom Metazoa; phylum Chordata; class Chondrichthyes; order Rajiformes; family Rajidae; genus Leucoraja; species Leucoraja erinaceus. The sequence continues at coordinate 68,069 of NW_026576712.1, read as the reverse complement.
CTATTCTTATTTTGGGGGCCGATACTAACTCACTCACCCGCCATCAAAGGCCCAATCAATGTCTAAGTGAAAGCGCACCCAAGATGGGTACCAGGCAAATCGATCTGAACTAATTTACAATCCTTTGGAGTCATGCGATCCCAGCTAATTCCAGAAATGGTGGAACACGAGGAAAAACGAGAGCACATTTAGAGCAAGGTGCTGGTTCCTTCGATAAACAAATATAGCAAACTAGGTTAGGCTTTTGTAGTTCCGCTTTTATTTGTGATTTAACAGAAACATATTACAGAGATGTTTTTAAAAGCATAACACGAAGTGGTCAAAACAACTGAATTCCACACTGAGACCAGGTACATTGAACATGTAGCTTGAGAGTCAAAGGTTAGCTCTGAATTAAGGACAATTGAGCAAAAAAGGAGTAAATAGATATTTGCTCATATGCGGAATGTGTGCATGCGTTGGATTGTTGGGTATGTATTTACACATGCATTGACATTACATTTATTTACAGGCCTTCGGTTAGGCCGCACTTGCAGTATAGTGTGGAGGTCCAGGTCGTCCCTTCGAGGGAATAATGTGGAGAAGAACTTAAATCGGGGGCGGGGGTTTATTTCGCAGAGGCCCAGGACCGTTGGGGTGTGTGGAGGAGGGGCAGGGCGGTGAGTACTTAAATCGGGCGTGGGGCTTTATTTCACAGAGGCCCAGGACCGTTGGAGAGCAGTGGAGGAGGGTCAGGGCTTTTACCGAAATCCGTAACGTTCCACATTCCATAGGGAGGGTTCTGGTGGAAGCCGCTGATTAGTGGAAGCAGACTAGAGGAAGCAGCGGATTGGGTGCAACGTCAAGTTAGCATTTATGCTTTCTGGTTTAAGGTGAAGTGGGCTGAGGGTACAGTGGGTTAAAGGTGCAGTGCTTTAGTAAAGGTACAGTGCTTTAGTAAAGGTACAGTGGGCTAAGGGTACAGTGCTGCTTTTTGTTTATATAATAAAGGTGCAGTTTAAAGGGCAAGAGGGAGCAGCTGTTTGTGAGTCGGATACCTGCTGATTTCTCCCAGCAGTTTCTATTGTATTATACTGGTATCAGATCCAGGGTAAGGCGGGAGAATGACAGTCAGAGCAGTGTACTGTTCTGGATGTCAGATGTGGGAGGTCATGGTGTCGGATGGCCCTCCAGACGTCCACATCTGCACCAGGTGCAGCGAGATGGGGCTCCTAAGGGACCGTATTAGGATCCTGGAGCAGCAGCTCGATGACCTCTGTCTGATCAGGGAGAGTGAGGAGGTCATAGAGGGGAGTTATAGGGAGGTGGTCACTCCAAAACCACGGGAGAGAGACATGTGGGTCACGCTAAGGAAGGGCAAGGGGCAGAGGCAGGAACGAGTGAGTACTCCAATGTTGGTACACCTCACAAATAAGTACTCCTGTTTGAGTACGGATGGGGGTGACAGCCTACCCGGGGGTAGTGACAGCGGACGGGCCTCCAGCACAGAGACCGGCCCTGTTGCTCCGAAAGGTAGGGAAAAAAAGAAGAGGGCAATAGTAATTGGGGACTCTATTGTTAGGGGGTCGGATAGGCGATTCTGTGGACGCAGTCGGGAGACCAGGATGGTGGTCTGCCTCCCTGGTGCCAAGGTCTCGGACGTGTCTCAACACATCCAAGATATCCTGAAATCAGAGGGAGAGGAGCCTGAGGTCGTGGTACATATAGGTACCAATGACATAGGTAAAAAAAGGGAAGAGGTCCTGAAGGGAGGATTTAGGGAATTGGGAGGAGAGTTAAGGAAAAGGATCAAAAAGGTAACAATCTCAGGATTACTGCCTGTGCCACGCGACAGTGAGAATAGGAATGGAGCGAGGTGGAGGATAAATGCGTGGCTGAAAGACTGGTGCAGAGGGCAGGGATTCAAGTTTCTGCATCATTGGGACTTCTTTTGGGGAAGGTGGGACTGTACAGAAAGGATGGGTTGCACTTGACCCCGGGGGACCAATATCCTGGCGGGGAAATTTGCAAAGGCTACTGGGGGAGACTTTAAACTAGAATGGTTGGGGCGAGGGACTCAAATAGAGAAAGCTAGTAGACAGAATGGGAGGCAGGAAGCAGAAAAGGGAAGCACTCGGACACAAGAGAAGAAAGAAAAAAAAGGAGGAAATAAACAGAGAAAGAGACGGGGGTTTCTTAAATGTGCATATTTTAATGCTAGGAGCATTGTAAGAAAGGTGGATGAGCTTAGAGATTGACACCTGGAAGAATATGTTCAATATATGATCAGGCGATCAGAAACATGGTTGCAGGAGGGCTGTGATTGGAAACTAAATATTCCCGAGATGATTCGTTGCTTCAGGTGTGATAGAAAGGGTGTATAAGAGAAAATTGGGGAAATGTTAAGAGTAATTGCTAGTGTTCGGTTGAAGAAATTAAAAATTGGAAAGAGCAGGAGCTTTGCATTAGATTATAGGCAGCGTTGCCATTTAAGTGTTGGCAAGGAAAAGGGGTTCTAAGAGTAACCTAAGCAAATTATAGATCTGTAGTTTGACTGGAGGAGTGGAAGAGCAAATATGTAATGGGATAGCAGATATTAGTAGTAAGCACAGGTAGTGATTGTGGGAGATTTCAACTTTCCACACATAGACTGGGAAACACATTCTGTAAATGGGCTGGATGGTTTGGAGTTTGTATAGGACATGTGTGCAGGATAGTTTTTGACAGCAATACATATTAGGGGAACCTACTAGAGGAGGTTCTAAGAGTGCTGGACCTCCTGTTAGGAAATGAGACTTAGAGACAGGTGGCGGGGTATGCGTTGGGGAACACTTTGGGTTTGTGAAGGTCATACCATTAGTTTCAATATAATTATGGAGAGGGTCAGAAATGACGAGGGTAAGGGTGAGATTTTTGATTGGAGAAAGTAAGGCCTTTGACAAGATTCCTCATGGAAGGTTGGTTAAGAAGGTTAAACTGTTGGGTATAAATGCAGGAATAGCAAATGGATTCAACAGTGGCTGAATGGGAGAAAGCAAGAGGGTAATGGTGGATGGCTGTTTTTCGGGGTTGGAGGCAGGTGACTAGTGGGGTGCCTCAGGGATCTGTGTTGGGTAGGCGGCGCGACTCTGGCCAGCAGCGGCCTCTGCAGCCTGTCCGCGTTTTTATTATTTTTTTGTCTGTGTTTTTATGTAGTTTACAATTATTTTATGCAGCATGTGTGTGTGAGGGGGGGGGGGGGGGGGGGGGGTAAAAAGAATCTTAAGAGGAAGAAATTTTGAATCTCTCCCTGAAGATACTGGAGACCCGACCTTTTCTCGTCGGGTCTTTTTTACATCGTTGATTAGCAAAAGGAGGAGAGGCCTCCAATTGAAGAAGCCGGAGAGACTCTGGACAGCTATCTCACCGTTGAGATCGCGGAGCTGGCCGAGTCCGGAGCGGGTGGTATTCACGGTGGAGGAGCGCTGATGCTGTGAGGTGCTGCTGATGCTACCGGACTATGAGGTTCAGGCTAAAACGACGGGTCTGTGGACGGCGGCGCCGGGAGCCCACGGCTCCCTGGAGGAGAGAAGTTAGTTTTCGGGGGGACTGCTAAAAACGGCGAATTTTCAAATGTCGAATTCTCCCGCCCGAGTTGCGGGGTTGAAGAGCTCCTGGAGCGGGGCCTTCTAAGACTAAACCTAGCAATTATAGACCTGTTAGTTTGGACTTCAGCGGTGCGCAAATTAATGGAAAAGATACTTACCAGAGACCCGGTATAAGCATCTCGCACCACCCGGTCGATTAGGAACTTTCAATGGATTTGGGCCTGGAATCGCCATCGCCAGCCGGGGAATATGACTTTGACTCTGAGGTTATTAGGGGGGGGACGAGGGTAAGTGCAGTGGAGAGATGTCTATATGGACTTTAGTCAGGCCTATGTGATGGATGTTCCTCATGGAAAATGTTAAGAATGTTCAACTGTGGGGTCTAAATTGTGGAATAGCAAGATGGATTCAACAGTGCAGAAACGGCATTTCGTTTGGTACCTCCAGGGGTTTATCGGGTGGAGGCAGGTGACTAGTGGGGTGCTTCAGGTATCTGTGTTGGGTCCTTTGTTGTTTGTCATGTACATCAATGATCTGGATGAAAATGTGGTAAATTGGATTAGTAAGTATGCATACCAAGATAGGGGGTGTTGTGGATAATGAAGAGGATTTCCAAAGTCTACAGAGTGATTTAGGCCATTTGGAAAAATGGGCTGAAAGATGGCAGATGGAGTTTAATGCTGATAAATGTGAGGTGCTACACCTTGGCAGGACAAATCAAAATAGGACGTACATGGTAAATGGTAGGGAATTGAAGAATACAGTTGAACAGAGGGATCTGGGAATAACCGTGCATAGTTCCTTGAAGATGGAATCTCATATAGATAGGGTGGTAAAGAAAGCTTTTGGTATGCTAGCCTTTATAAATCAGAGCATTGAGTATAGAAGCTGGGATGTAATGTTAAAACTGTACAAGGCATTGGTGAGACCAAATCTGGTGTACAATTTTCGTCGCCCAATTATAGGAAGGATGTCAACAAAATAGAGAGAGTACAGAGGAGATTTACTAGAATGTTGCCTGGGTTTCAACAACTAAGTTACAGAGATAGGTTGAATAAGTTAGGTCTTTATTCTCTGGAGCGCAGAAGGTTAAGGGGGGACTTGATAGAGGTCTTTAAAATGATGAGAGGGATAGACAGAGTTGATGTGGACAAGCTTTTCCCTTTGAGAATAGGGAAGATTCAAACAAGAGGACATGACTTCAGAATTAAGGGACAGAAGTTTAGGGGTAACATGAGGGGGAACTTCTTTACTCAGAGAGTGGTAGCGGTGTGGAATGAGCTTCCAGTGGAAGTGGTGGAGGCAGGTTTGTTGGTATCATTTAAAAATAAATTGGATAGGTATATGGATGAGAAGGGAATGGAGGGTTATGGTATGAGTGCAGGCAGGTGGGACTAAGGGAAAAAAAGTTGTTCGGCACGGACTTGTAGGGCCGAGATGGCCTGTTTCCGTGCTGTAATTGTTATATGGTTATATGTTATATTATATTAAGATGCAGAAGAGGTTTACTAGAATGCTGCAGGGGGTAGAATTATTAGCTAGAAGAGGTTGGCAAACATGGGTTGTTTTCTTTGACGCGTCGGAGGTTGAAGGGAGACCCGGTAGAAGTTTTTAGAATAATGACAGACATAGATAGTGTGTCTGAATTTAACATGAAGTTTACGATCTCACACAAACAGCGTTCCTGACTTTCTATACAACGGCATTCAACACTGGAAGGACACACATATGACCCATGCTAAAGAAAAAGAGAATGTATAGAAATAAAGATAAAAAGAAAAAAAGAAACGTCTACCGAGATCACATGATGCCACAGAGGGTAGTCGAGGCCAGTTCATTGGCTATATTTAAGAGGGAGTTAGATGTGGCCCTTGTGGCTAAGGGCATCAGGGGGTATGGAGAGAAGGCAGGTACGGGATACTGAGTTGGATGATCAGCCATGATCATATTGAATGGCGGTGCAGGCTCGAAGGGCCGAATGGCCTGCTCCTGCACCTAATTTC